>NC_090174.1:16818932-17038932 GCF_024679245.1 Pseudorasbora parva | reverse complement strand
AGCCTATGATATGAAAGGGTTAAATTATGAAAACACAAGAGAAAAGGTG
The DNA here is from genome assembly GCF_024679245.1 of Pseudorasbora parva. Classification (NCBI taxonomy): domain Eukaryota; kingdom Metazoa; phylum Chordata; class Actinopteri; order Cypriniformes; family Gobionidae; genus Pseudorasbora; species Pseudorasbora parva. The sequence continues at coordinate 17,038,883 of NC_090174.1, read as the reverse complement.
ACACACACACACAGAGTGAGAGAGACCCCCTCCACACACACACACACACACACACACACACACACACACACACACACACACACACACATAGTGATCCTAAGAGAGGGAGAGTGAGGGGGAGGAGGAATGACAGACACAAAATATAAACCGTGAGCGAACATTGTTTTTATTTCACTGTCTGAAAACACTGTTTTGCAATAACAACAATAGTTTTATCTTCAAAACAGTGTTCCCTAGGACATATCCAACCTGGTTACTAAATAAGGCTACACTTCCACCTTCTGGTTATTCTATATACCGGTAGCTCATTGGTTCTCATTTTTGTCCTTAAACATTAATCTTCTCATTTTTAAGTTACACACACCAATTACTTTTTGTTGAAAAAGACAATTAAATGTGTTTTTTCCTTTGTTAGTAATTTTTTTTATTTATATTTATATGTTTTATTAATAATTATTTGTATTAACACAATTATTTAACTAATTATATAAAACAATATTGTCAATGCCCTACAAATAAACTGGTTTTATACATTTATTTTTTTATTCAAACCCAGAATTATATGTTTAATCCTTTAATGCAGGCCAAAGCACAGCATTGAGAGGTAATCTTTTTAGACAGAAGATTGGCTCACACGCTCACACACACACACACACACACACACACACGCACGCACGCACGCACACACACACACACACACACACACACACACACACACACACACACACACACACACACACACACACACACACACACACACTCAAGTCTGGTTCACTATCTTTCTGGGGACTCATAGACGTAATAGTTTTTATGCTGTACAAACCATATATTCTGTCCTCCTACACTGCTCCTACCCCTAAACCTACCCATCACACAACTTTCTGCATTTTTACATTTTCAAAAGAACTCATTCTGTTTGATTTATAAGCTTCTGTACCCATTGGGACCTCAGTTTAGGTCCCTACAGTGACGTGTCCCCATGAGTCTGTGTGCATTCAGGTTGAAGTCCCCACCAGGCTAGAACAACACACACACACACACACACACACACACACACACACACACACACACACACACACACACACACACACACACACACACACACACACACAGTAGTAATGCTGAAGTATGCTGCAGGCAACTCAAATCAGCTCAGCCCATCCCCCCACCCACAACACCCCCCTTCACCCCCCCCCCACCCCTCACACACACACACACACACACACACACACACACACACACACACACACACACACACACACACACACACACACACACACACACACTCATGACTGGTTCGCTATCTTTTTGGGGACTCATAGACGTAATGGTTTTTATGCCGTACAAACCATATATTCTGTCCTCCTACACTGCTCCTACCCCTAAACCTACCCATCACACAACTTTCTGCATTTTCACCTTTTCAAAAGAACTCATTCTGTCTGATTTATAAGCTTTTGTACCCATTGGGAAGTCCCCATGAGTCTGTGTGCATTCAGGTTTAAGTCCCCACCAGGCTAGAAAACCATTCACACACACACACAGAGGCAAGTTTTTTTTGCTTGAAAACTTATACAATATTGCCCTCTACTGGACATTTAAGTGAGAGCATAAGTGTTGAAAAAAAAAAAAAAAAAAAAACAGTGTGATATAAAGAATAACCAGCAGGTGGGAGTATAGCCTTATTTATGAACCAGGTACTTGTGTCCATATTTTGTATTTTTTAGGCTTTTGCTACGGGAACACCGTTTGAGATATCCAATAACCGTTCGCATTTTAGCATCTTCTGTATATTTACTTCATGTTGTCCGAGTTTGGAGGAGATTGAATGAATCGCTTTTGAGGAGAAGGTAAAAACTCAGAGCTCGCTTTCGACTTCTTGTTATCTTCCAACCAAATTATCTGACTTCCTGTTGGTCAGAGCCAATGACTTTAAATTAGAAAGTTGTCCGGCTCGAAATGTACAATATATATACCGAGTTTGGTGAATGTACATAAAACTAACCCCCCACTTTGGACAAAAGATGTCGCTACTGAGCCCCTCTACCACGCCCGTTTCTGAATCTTTGCTTGCATCTTCTGGACAGCATGTCAGATGTGTGTGTTGAGTTTCATGCAATTTCAAGCATGCTAAGTGTCTCAAAAACACCAAAAAAGATTATTAGACTTTGACACGTTGCCATGACAACAGTATTTCAAGAATCAGGAATCCATTTATATGTCTATATCTGCCATGTTTTGACATAATACTGATGAAGTTTGAAGTAAATCGGGTGAAAATAAGATGGGGATTTAAAGCATTTTTGAAAGTGACACACTTCCTGCTGCCAGTTGGTGGCGCTATAACTTTGACTCACAAAAGTCATATCCATGTGATCGGCCTCTTACAACGAACACACAGCTGAAGTTTCATCAAAATGAATTAATGTATGCAGAAGTTATAATACACTTCCTGTTTGCCTTTTCTCGCCATAAATTCGTCTCTTCGCCAAGGCCTAACCGTTTGAGATATCAAAAAGTTGCTCGCAATTTAGCATCCTCAGTATCTTGACTTCAGGCTGACCGAGTTTGGTGCTGATCGGGTGAATCGTCTAGGAGGAGTATCGCAAATTCCACAGCATGCGTTTTCCGAACAACCCATAATAGCTCACTTCCTGTTGGGCTGACGCATAACTTAGAGCACGAAAGTTGTTCGGCCCGATGAGCTCTATATGTGTACCGAGTTTCATATATGTACGTGCAAGTTGGTTTGATTTATAGACCATGTTTTCAGACCCCACTTTAGGGGGCGCTGTCGAGCCCCTCTGCCACGCCCGGGTCCCAGCCTCAGCCCGGCCCTGATGGCCGTGCATTCTGATGCGTGTGCAAAGTTTCAAGAGTTTTCGAGCATGGGAAGGGCCCCAAAAATGCCCAAATAGTCGGTAAAAAAAATAATAATATATAATAATAATAATCCTTAGAAGAACAATAGGGCTCTGCGCCCTTTCAGGGCTTGGGCCCTAATTAAAGCTGTGAGCAGCGATGGCGGGCCCAAGCCGGTGGCACCGCCACCCCGGTGGCATCAGCTTAACTGTGCACAGCAGGCCAACAGGCATTTAATATGGGAAAAAATAAATAAAGAGACTATGTCAAAGTCATTTTAATTCACCTCATTAACTGCAGCAACTGGTGCTGCTATGACCAGGAACCACAACACTCACATCTATGAGATCAATTACATTTTATTCATTAATTTTATGTCAGATGATGTCAAATGTCAATTTCAAAATGAGTGCAGAACACTGTCCAAATGCTGAAGTTGTATTATCCTGACACTTCTCTTAAAATTAAGCCAAATCACAGAGACCGCAACAATGATTTTAATATCAGTGTCAGGGAAGAGTAATATGCGTGCATATAATTTATGGAAGTTTATAATAAACAGCCACTTTTATAAAATCATGTGAAATTAAATTTTTTATCCATTTGAATTCTATCAATAAATAATTAGTTTAAAGAGGTGTTATACGTGATCTTTGCAAACACAGCGCATGACCTTCTTTAAAGCCCATGTTACAGAAAACAATTAAAAGTATTAGGATATCACTTTCAATTATGTGCAAATGTATTTTTTGCAGCTCAAAATATTGTAAGTTCAGAAGACCAGTGTTATATATATATATATATATAATACATTTTTTTAAACTTATTTTTCACAATAAAGTGATAGATATTGCTGATAGCCTATGATATGAAAGGGTTAAATTATGAAAAACAAGAAACAAGGCGACATACACAGAGTGAGAGAGACCCCCTCCACACACACACACACACACACACACACACACACACACACACACACACACACACACACACACACACACACACACACAGAGTGATCCTGAGAGAGAAGGGGGAGGGGGGGAGGGGGGGAATGACAGACACAAAATCTAAACAGTGAGAGAACATTGTTTTTATTTCACTGTCTGAAAACACTGTTTTGCAATAACAATAATAGTTTTATCTTCAAAACAGTGTTCCCTAGGACATATCCAACCTGGTTACTAAATAAGGCTACACTCCCACCTTCTGGTTATTCTATATGCCGGTAGCTCATTGGTTCTCATTTTTGTCCTTAAACAAAAGGCATTAATCTTCTCATTTTTTTAAGTTACACACACTACTTTTTTTTCCTTTTCTTTTTAAAGACAATTAAATGTGTTTTCTCTTTTGTTAGTAATGTTTTTTTAAATATCTATATTTTTTTATTAATAATTTTTTGTATTAACACAATTATTTAACTAATTATATAAAACAGTATTGTCAATTTCCTACAAATAAACTGGTTTTATACATGAATTTTTTTTATTCAAACCCAGAATAATATGTTTAATCCTTTAATGCAGGCCAAAGCACAGCATTGAGAGGTAATCTTTTTAGACAGAAGAGTGGCTCTCACACACACACACACACACACACACACACACACACACACACACACACACACACACACACACACACACTGTAGAAACCAGTGACACGTGTCCCAATGAGTCTGTGTGCATTCAGGTTGAAGTCCCCACCAGGCTAGAAAAAAGAACACACACACACACACACACACACACACACACACACACACACACACACACACACACACACACACACACACACACACACACACACACACACAGACACACACACAGTAGTAATGCTGAAGTATGCTGCAGGCAACTCTTATCAGTTAAGCCCATCCACCATCCACAACAACCCCCCCCCCCCCCCCCACACACACACACACACACACACACACACTCATGTCTGGTTCACCATCTATTTGGGGACTCACCATAGACATAATGGTTTTTATGCTGTACAAACCATATTCTGTCCTCCTACACAGCTCCTACCCCTGAACCTACCCATCACACAAAACTTTCTGCATTTTTACATTTTCAAAAGAACTCATTCTGTCTGATTTATAAGCTTTTGTACCCATTGGGAAGTCCCCATGAGTCTGTGTGCATTCAGGTTTAAGTCTCCACCAGGTTAGAAAACCATTCACACACACACACAGAGGCAAGGTTTTTTGCTTGAAAACTTATACAATATTGCCCTCTACTGGTCATTTAAGGGAGAGCATAAGTGTTGAAAAAAAAACAAAAAAAAAACTGTGTGATATAGAGAATAACCAGCAGGTGGGAGTATAGCCTTATTTATGAACCAGTTACTTGTGTCTCTCTTTTGTATTTTTTAAGCTTTTGCTACGGGAACACCGTTTGAGATATCCAATAACCGTTCGCATTTTAGCATCTTCTGTATATTTACTTCATGTCGTCCGAGTTTGAAAGAGATTGAATGAATCGTTTTTGAGGAGAAGGTAAAAACTCAGAGCTCGCTTTCGACTTCTTGTTATCTTCCAACCAAATTATCTGACTTCCTGTTGGTCACAGCTAATGACTGTAAATTAGAAAGTTGTCCGGCTCAAAATGTACAATATATATACCGAGTTTGGTGAATGTAGATAAAACTAACCCCCACGCTTTGGACAAAAGATGGCGCTACTGAGCCCCTCTACCACGCCCGTTTCTGAATCTTTGCTTGCATCTTCTGGACAGCATGTCTGATGTGTGTGTTGAGTTTCATGCAATTTCAAGCATTTGAAGAGTCTCAAAAACACCAAAAAAGATTATTAGACTTTGACACATTGCCATGACAACAGTTTTTCTAGAATCAGGAATCCATTCATATGTCTATATCTGCTATGTTTTGACATAATACTGATGAAGTTTGAAGTACATCGGGTGAAAATAAGATGGGGATTTAAAGCAATTTTGAAAGTGACACACTTCCTGCAGCCAGTTGGTGGCGCTATAACTGTGACTCACAAAAGTCATATCCATGTGATCGGCCTCTTACAACGAACACACAGCTGAAGTTTCATCAAAATGAATTAATGTATGCAAAAGTTATAACACACTTCCTGTTTCCTTTTTCTCGCCATAAATTTGTCTCTTCGCCACGGCCAAACCGTTTGAGATATCAAAAAGTTGCTCGCAATTTAGCATCCTCAGTGTCTTGACTTCATGCTGACCGAGTTTGGTGCTGATCGGGTCAATCGTCTAGGAGGAGTATCGCAAATTCCAGAGCGTGCGTTTTCCGAACAACCCATAATAGCTCACTTCCTGTTGGGCTGACGCATAACTTAGAGCACGAAAGTTGTTCGGCCCGATGAGCTCTATATGTGTACCGAGTTTCATATATGTCCGTGGAAGTTGGTTTGATTTATAGACCACGTTTTCAGACCCCACTTTAGGGGGCGCTGTCGAGCCCCCCTGCCACGCCCGGGTCCCAGCCTCAGCCCGGCCCTGATGGCCGCGCATTCTGATGCGTGTGCAAAGTTTCAAGAGTTTTCGAGCATGGGAAGGGCCCCAAAAATGCCCAAATAGTCGCGTAAAAAAATAATAAATAATAATAACAAAAAAGAATTAAAGCTGCGAGCAGCGATGACGGGCCCAAGCCGGGGGCACCGCCACCCCGGTGGCATCAGCTTAACTGTGCGCAGAAGGCCAATAGGCATTTAATATGGGAAAAAATAAAAGGACTATGTCAAAGTCATTTGAATTCACCTCATTAACTGCAGAAACTGGTGCTGCTATGACCAGGAACCACAACAGTCACATTTATGAGATCAATTACATTTTATTCACTAATTTTATGTCAGATGATGTCAAATGTCAATTTCAAAATGAGTGCAGAACACTGTCCAAATGCTGAAGTTGTATTATCCTTACACTTCTCTTTGTGTTTTTGACCTACCGTAGCTTCTGTTTGTTCACCAGTCTTATGCAGTAAAAAGCATGCATGTTTTTATTTTAATATGTGTGGCATTCAATATTTTTAAAAATATAAATAAATAAATAAATCTAAATCACAGAATCCACAAAAATGATTTTAATATCAGTGTCAGGTAAGAGTAATACACATGCACAATTTTGTAAGTCCAGAAGGCCTGTATATTTTTTAAAGATATGTTATATTTTGTGTGGTATTTTTAACTTATTTTTCACATCAAAGTGATAGCTATTTGTGATAGCCTATGATATAAAAGCGTTAAATTATGACAATCAAGAGACAAGGTGACACACACACACACACACACACACACACACACACACACACACACACACACACACACACACAGAGTGAGAGAGACCCCCCCCCCACACACACACACACACACACACGCACACACACACACACACACACACACAGAGTGAGCCTGAGAGAGTGGGGGGGGGGAGTAAGGACAGACAGAAAGAGAGAGGCATAGTCTGATTCCGATTGAACAAGATTTGAAACAAAAAATTAAATTTACATTCTCAAAAGAACTCATTCTGTGTGATTTATAAGCTTTTGTACCCATTGGGACCTCAATTTAGGTCCCTACAGTGACACGAGTCCCCATGAGTCTGTGTGCATTCAGGTTGAAGTCCCCACCAGGCTAGAAAAACATGAATATTGAACAAGATTTTAAACAAAAAATAATAATAAAATCTAAATGGTCGGAGAAAATTATTTGAAAAAGAAACTCAAATGTGTTTTTTTTATGTTAGTATTTTAGTTTTAAGAATTAATCTTCAAATACAAAATGTTAAAGAAAACCAATATATTGATAAAAAAAATACAAAAAGTACATTCATTTTACATTTTTATTCTTTCTGTGTTTGGTGACTATAGATAAAACTAGCCAAGTGTTTTATTTTTATACATTTTTCTCAGACTTATCCAGCCGTGTTCATAAATAAGGCTATACTCCCACCTTCTTTGTATTAACACAATTATTAAACTAATTATATAAAAAATATTGTCAATGCCTGTCAAATCTTCAGTGTCCTTTGTTTCATGTTGACCGAGTTGACTTTAGTATTTATCTAAAGGTCTTTTTATATTTGTATTTTCACAATTACGAAACTAATTATATAAAACGGTATTGTCAATGCTCTACAAATTAACTGGTTCCATACTTTTTCCATTTTTTTATTCAAACCCAGAAATATATATATATATATATATATATATATATATATATATATATATATATATATATATATATATATATATATATATATATATATATATATATATTTATTTATTTATTTATTTATCCTTTAATGCTGGCCAAAGCACACAGCAATAAAAGAGCTAATCTTTTCCTCATCAAAATGCAACTGGCACCCATCCCCCATCAGACACACACACACACACACACACACACACACACACACACACACACACACAGTCAGAGTCACATGTCTGGTCTCTGGTGTGCTATCTTTCTGGGGACTCACCATAGACTTAATGGTTTTTATACTGTACAAACCATATATTCTGTCCTCCTACACTGCTCCTACCCTAAACCTACCCATCACACAAAACTTTCTGCATTTTCACATTTTCAAAATAACTCATTCTGTATGATTTATAAGCTTTTGTACCCATTGGTAAGTCCCCATGAGTCTTTGTGCATTCAGGTTTAAGTCCCCACCAGGCTAAAAAAACATTCACACACACACACACACACACACACACACAGAGGCAAGGTTTTTTGCTTGAAAACTTATACAATATTGCCCTCTACTGGTCATTTAAATGAGAGCATAAGTGTTGAGAAAAAAAAAGAAAAAAAAACTGTGATTATATAGAATAACCAGCAGGTGGGAGTATAGCCTTATTTATGAACCAGGCACTGGTGTGCTTATTTTGTGTTTTTTAGGCTTTTGCTAAGGGAACACCGTTTGAGATATCCAATAACCATTCGCATTTTAGCATCTTCTGTATATTTACTTCATGTTGTCCGAGTTTGGAGGAGATTGAATGAATCGCTTTTGAGGAGAAGGTAAAAACTCAGAGCTCGCTTTCAACTTTTTCTCATTTTCAAACCAGATTATCTAACTTCCTGTTGGTCAGAGCTAATGACAGTAAATTAGAAAGTTGTCCGGCTCGAAAAGTACAATATATATACCGAGTTTGGTGAATGTAGATAAAACTAACCCCACACTTTGGACAAAAGATGGCGCTATTGAGCCCCTCTACCACGCCCGTTTCTGAATCTTTGCTTGCATCTTCTGGACAGCATGTCAGATGTGTGTGTTGAGTTTCATGCAATTTCAAGCATGCTAAGAGTCTCAAAAACACATAAAAAGATTATTAGACTTTGACACGTTGCCATGACAACAGTATTTCAAGAATCAGGAATCCATTCATATGTCTATATCTGCCATGTTTTGACATTATACTGATGAAGTTTGAAGTAAATCGGGTGAAAATAAGATGGGGATTTAAAGCAATTTTGAAAGTGACACACTTCCTGCTGCCAGTTGGTGGCGCTATAACTTTGACTCACAAAAGTCATATCCATGTGATCGGCCTCCTACAACGAACACACATCTGAAGTTTCATCAAAATGAATTAATGTATGCAGAAGTTATAACACACTTCCTGTTTCCCTTTTCTCGCCATAAATTTGTCTCTTCGCCACGGCCAAACCGTTTGAGATATCAAAAAGTTGCTCGCAATTTGGCATCCTCAGTGTCTTGACTTCATGCTGACCGAGTTTGGTGCTGATCGGGTGAATCGTCTAGGAGGAGTATCGCAAATTCCACAGCATGTGTTCCACAGCATGCGTTCAACAACCCCTAATAGCTCACTTCCTGTTGGGCTGACGCATAACTTAGAGCACGAAAGTTGTTTGGCCCGATGAGTTCTATATGTGTACCGAGTTTCATATATGTACGTGCAAGTCGGTTTGATTTATAGACCACGTTTTCAGAGCCCACTTTAGGGGGCGCTGTCGAGCCCCCCTGCCACGCCCGGGTCCCAGCCTCAGCCCGGCCCTGATGGCCGCGCATTCTGATGCGTGTGCAAAGTTTCAAGAGTTTTCGAGCACGGGAAGGGCCCCAAAAATGCCCAAATAGTCGCGTAAAAAAATAATAATAAATAATAATAACAAATAATCCTTAGAAGAACAATAGGGCTCTTCGCCCTTTCAGGGCTTGGGCCCTAATTAAAGCTGCGAGCAGCGATGATGGGCCCAAGCCGGGGGCACCGCCACCCCGGTGGCATCAGTTTAACTGTGCACAGCAAGCCAATAGGCATTTAATATGGGAAAAAATAAATAATGGGACTATGTCAAAGTCATTTGAATTCACCTCATTAACTGCAGCAACTGGTGCTGCTATGACCAGGAACCACAACACTCACATCTATGAGATCAATTACATTTTATTCATTAATTTTATGTCAGATGATGTCAAATGTCAATTTCAAAATGAGTGCAGAATACTTTCCAAATGCTGAAGTTGTATTATCCTTACACTTCTCTTTATGTGTTTTTGACCTACCGTAGCTTGTGATTGTTCACCAATTTTATGCAGCAAAAAGCATGCTTGTTTTATTTCAATATGTGTGGCATTCAATATTTTTTTTAAATAAAAAATAATAAAAAATAAAGCCAAATCACAGAAGCCGCAAAAATTATTTTAATATCAGTGTCAGGTAAGAGGAAAATGCCTGCATACATTTTATGGAAGTGTGTTATAAACAGCCACTTTTAAATGTTTAAATGTAATTAAATTTAAAATAACGATATCAAAGTCATCTGAATATATTTACTGGTCAAAGTCGACCTCTCTAAAACATGCAGCATGTTTTTATACCGCTGAGAATGTGCATGACAGGCAATATGCATTTAAACAGGAGAATATTTGAAAATTGCTCTAATATGCCACATGTATCACAGCAGCTGGTACCCCTATGATCACAAGCCACACCTATTATGAAATTTAAATATAGATTTTTTTTATTTTTATGTATTAGGATATAATGGGTCACTTTCAATTATGTGCAAATGTATATTTTGCAGCTCAAAATGTTGTAAGTTCAGAAGGCCAGTATTTAATTAAAGATATAGTATATTTTTTGTTTTTTTTAAAACTTATTTTTCACACTAAAGTGATAGTTATTTGTGATATGAAGGTTTAAATTATGACAATCAAGAGACAAGGTGATACACACAAAGAGTGAGACCCCTCCACACACACACACTCACACACACACACACACAAACAACCCAAACAGAGTGAAACTCAGAGAGGGAGAGTGAGGGGGGAGGGGAACGACAGACAGAGAGACAGAGTCTAATTCCGAAAGAAACAAGATAATCTAAACAGTGGGAGAAAGTTTTTTTTTTCTTCACTGTCTGGAAACACGGTTTTGCAATAACAATAGTTTTATCTTCAAAACGGTGTTCTCAAGGACATATCCAACCTGGTTCATAACTAAGGCTATACTCCCCACCGCTCTCATTTTCGTCCACAAATAAAAGGCATTAATCTGCTTATTTTTAGGTTACACAAACTTCTTTGTTTGAAAAGGAAACTCAAATGTGTTTTTTCTATTGTTACAAATTAACTGGTTCTATAATTTTATTGTAACCCAGAATAATATATTTTTTTATCCTTTAATGCTTGCCAAAGCACACAGCAATGAGCTAATCTTTTCACAATCAAAATGAAGCTGGCACCATCCCCCTCCAAACACACACACACACACACACACACACACACACACACACACACACACACACACATACTGAGAGAGAGAGAGAGAGAGAGAGAGAGAGAGAGAGAGAGAGAGAGAGAGGGGGGCAAAGTGAGATTTAGATTAAACATATTTTTCAGCAAAACAATAATAGTAAAGTCTAAACGGTGGGGAAAAGTTTCAAGCCACACCTATGATGTAATTTAATTATAGATGAATTCTAATGTTATAGGATATAATAGGTCATTTTCAAATATGTGCAAAGTTATCTTTTGAAGGGCAATATTTTGTAAGTCCAGGAAACCTGTATTTAATTCAAAAGTATTTTTTTATTTTTTTAACTTATTTTTTTACATTTGTATTAGCCTATGTTATGTAACGGTTCAATTATTACCATCGAGAGAAAGTGACTGACACACACACACACACACACACACACACACACACACCTGCAGCTTACTGTGTGTGTGTGTAAGCTGCAGCCCATCCCCCCTCCACACACACACACACACACACAAACACACACACTCATGTCTGGTTCGCTATCTTTTTGGGGACTCATAGACGTAATGGTTTTTATGCTGTACAAACCAAATATTCTGTCCTCCTACACTGCTCCTACCCCTAAACCTACCCATCACACAAAACTTTCTGCATTTTCACCTTTTCAAAAGAACTCATTCTGTCTGATTTATAAGCTTTTGTACCCATTGGGAAGTCCCCATGAGTCTGTGTGCATTCAGGTTTAAGTCCCCACCAGGCTAGAAAATCATTCACACACACACAGAGGCAAGTTTTTTTTCTTGAAAACTATTGCCCTCTACTGGTCATTTAAGTGAGAGCATAAGTGTTGAAAAAAAAAAAAAAAAAAACTGTGTGATATAAAGAATAACCAGCAGGTGGGAGTATAGCCTTATTTATGAACCAGGTACTTGTGTCCATATTTTGTATTTTTTAGGCTTTTGCTACAGGAACACCGTTTGAGATATCCAATAACCGTTCGCATTTTAGCATCTTCTGTATATTTACTTCATGTTGTCCGAGTTTGGAGGAGATTGAATGAATCGCTTTTGAGGACAAGGTAAAAACTCAGAGCTCGCTTTCGACTTCTTGTTATCTTCCAACCAAATTATCTGACTTCCTGTTGGTCAGAGCTAATGACTGTAAATTAGAAAGTTGTCCGGCTCGAAATGTACAATATATATACCGAGTTTGGTGAATGTACATAAAACTAACCCCCCACTTTGGACAAAAGATGGCGCTACTGAGCCCCTCTACCACGCCCGTTTCTGAATCTTTGCTTGCATCTTCTGGACAGCATGTCAGATGTGTGTGTTGAGTTTCATGCAATTTCAAGCATGCTAAGTGTCTCAAAAACACCTAAAAAGATTATTGGACTTTGACACGTTGCCATGACAACAGTATTTCAAGAATCAGGAATCCATTTATATGTCTATATCTGCCATGTTTTGACATTATACTGATGAAGTTTGAAGTAAATCGGGTGAAAATAAGATGGGGATTTAAAGCATTTTTGAAAGTGACACACTTCCTGCTGCCAGTTGGTGGCGCTATAACTTTGACTCACAAAAGTCATATCCATGTGATCGTCCTCTTACAACGAACACACAGCTGAAGTTTCATCAAAATGAATTAATGTATGCAGAAGTTATAATATACTTCCTGTTTGCCTTTTCTCGCCATAAATTCGTCTCTTCGCCACGGCCAAACCGTTTGAGATATCAAAAAGTTGCTCGCAATTTAGCATCCTCAGTGTCTTGACTTCATGCTGACCGAGTTTGGTGCTGATCGGGTCAATCGTCTAGGAGGAGTATCGCAAATTCCACAGCATGCGTTTTCCGAACAACCCATAATAGCTCACTTCCTGTTGGGCTGACGCATAACTTAGAGCACGAAAGTTGTTCGGCCCGATGAGCTCTATATGTGTACCGAGTTTCATATATGTACGTGCAAGTGTGTTTGATTTATAGACCCCGTTTTCAGAGCCCACTTTAGGGGGCGCTGTCGAGCCCCCCTGCCACGCCCGGGTCCCAGCCTCAGCCCGGCCCTGATGGCCGCGCATTCTGATGCGTGTGCAAAGTTTCAAGAGTTTTCGAGCATGGGAAGGGGCCCAAAAATGCCCAAATAGTCGCGTAAAAAAATAATAAATAATAATTAAAGCTGCGAGCAGCGATGACGGGCCCAAGCCGGGGGCACCGCCATCCCGGTGGCATCCGCTTAACTGAGCACAGCAGGCCAATAGGCATTTAATATGGGAAAAAATAAATAAAGGGACTATGTCAAAGTCATTTGAATTCACCTCATTAACTGCAGCAACTGGTGCTGCTATGACCAGGAACCACAACAGTCACATCTCTGAGATCAATTACATTTTATTCTTTAATTTTATGACAGGTGATGTCAAATGTCAATTTCAAAATGAGTGCAGAATACTGTCCAAATGCTGAAGTTGTATTATCCTTACACTTCTCTTAAAAATAAATTAAGCCAAATCACAGAGACCGTAACATGGATTTTAATATCAGTGTCAGGGAAGAGTAATATGCGTGCATAAAATTTATGGAAGTTTATTATAAACAGCCACTTTTATAAAATCATGTGAAATTTTATTTTTTAATTCATTTGAATTTTATCAATAAATAATTCGTTTAAAGAGGTGTCATACGTGATCTTTGCAAACACAGCACATGATCTTCTTTAAAGCCCATGTTATAGAAAACAATTAAAAGTATTAGGATATCACTTTCAATTATAAGCAAATGTATTTTTTGCAGCTCAAAATTTTGTAAGTTCAGAAGACCAGTATTTAATTAAAGATATAATATATGTTTTTGTTTTACTTATTTTTCACAATAAAGTGATAGATATTTGTGATAGCCTATGATATGAAAGGGTTAAATTATGAAAAAACAAGAGACAAGGTGACACACACAGAGTGAGAGAGACCCCCTCCACACACACACACACACACACACACACACACACACACACACACACACACACACACACACACACACACACACACACACACACACACACACACACACACACTCATGTCTGGTTCACTATCTTTTTGGGCACTCAGCATAGACGTAATGGTTTTTATGCTGTACAAACCATATATTCTGTCCTCCTACACTGCTCCTACCCTAAACCTACCCATCACACAACTTTCTGCATTTTCACCTTTTCAAAAGAACTCGTTCTGTCTGATTTATGAGCTTTTGTACCCATTGAGAAGTCCCCATGTGTCTGTGTGCATTCAGGTTTAATCCCCACCAGGCTAGAACAACACACACACACACACACACACACACACACACACACACACACACACACACACACACACACACAGTAGTAATGCTGAAGTATGCTGCAGGCAACTCAAATCAGCTCAGCCCATCCCCCATTCCCCCATCCACAACACATACACACAGCCACACACAGCCACACACACACACACACACACACACACACACACACACACACACACACACACACACACACACACACACACACACACACACACACACACACACACACTCATATCTGGTTCACTATCTTTCTGGGGACTCACCATAGACGTAATGGTTTTTATGCTGTACAAAACATTAATTCTGTCCTCCTACACTTCCCCTACTCCTAAACCTACCCATCACACAACTTTCTGCATTTTCACCTTTTCAAAAGAACTCATTCTGTGTGATTTATAAGCTTTTGTACCCATTGGGAAGTCCCCATGAGTCTGTGTGCATTCAGGTTTAAGTCCCCACCAGGTTAGAAAACCATTCACACACACACACAGAGGCAAGTTTTTTTGCTTGAAAACTTATACAATATTGCCCTCTACTGGACATTTAAGGGAGAGCATGTGTTGAAAAAAAAAAAAAAAAACACAGTGTGATATATAGAATAACCAGCAGGTGGGAGTATAGCCTTATTTATGAACCAGGCACGTGTGTCCCTATTTTGTGTTTTTTAGCCTTTTGCTACGGGAAAACCGTTTGAGGTATCCAATAACCGTTCGCATTTTAGCATCTTCTGTATATTTACTTCATGTTGTCCGAGTTTGGAGGAGATTGAATGAATCGCTTTTGAGGAGAAGGTAAAAACTCAGAGCTCGCTTTGCCACTTCTTGTTATCTTCCAACCAAATTATCTGACTTCCTGTTGGTCAGAGCTAATGACTGTAAATTAGAAAGTTGTCCGGCTCGAAATGTACAATATATATACCGAGTTTGGTGACTGCAGATAAAACTAACCCCCCACTTTGGACAAAAGTGACACACTTCCTGCTGCCAGTTGGTGGCGCTATAACTTTGACTCACAAAAGTCATATCCATGTGATCGGCCTCTTACAACGAACACACAGCTGAAGTTTCATCAAAATGAATTTATGTATGCAAAAGTTATAACACACTTCCTGTTTTCTTTTTCTCGCCATAAATTCGTCTCTTCGCCACGGCCAAACCGTTTGAGATATCAAAAAGTTGCTCGCAATTTAGCATCCTCAGTGTCTTGACTTCATGCTGACCGAGTTTGGTGCTGATCGGGTGAATCGTCTAGGAGGAGTATCGCAAATTCCACAGCATGCGTTTTCCGAACAACCCATAATAGCTCACTTCCTGTTGGGCGAAGCTTATGACTATGAGTGCGGAAGTTGTTTGGCCCGATGAGATCTATTAGTGTACCGAGTTTCATACATGTACGTGCAAGTGTGTTTAATATATAGACCCAGTTTTTCAAGGGGGCGCTGTTGAGCCCCCCTGCCACGCCCGGGTCAAAGGCCTCTGCCAGACCCTGTTGGCCGCGCATTCCGATGCGTGTGCAAAGTTTCAAGAGTTTTCGAGCATGGGAAGGGCCCCAAAAATGCCCAAAAGGCGAAAAGATAATAATAATAATAATAATAATTAAAGCTGCGAGCAGCGATGACGGGCCCAAGCCGGGAGCACCGTCACCCCGGTGGCATCAGCTTTACTGTGCACAGCAGGCCAATAGGCATTTAATATGGGAAAAATAAATAAAAGGACTATGTCAAAGTCATTTGAATTCACCTCATTAACTGCAGCAACTGGTGCTGCTATGACCAGGAACCACAACAGTCACATCTCTGAGATCAATTACATTTTATTCATTAATTTTATGTCAGATGATTTCAAATGAGTGCAGAATACTGTCCAAATGCTGAAGTTGTATTATCCTTACACTTCTCTTAAAAATAAATTAAGCCAAATCACAGAGACCGCAACAATGATTTTAATATCAGTGTCAGGTAAGAGTAATATGCGTGCATATAATTTATAGAAGTTTATTTTAAACAGCCACTTTTATAAGATCATGTGAAATTATATTTTTTTTATCCATTTGAATTTTATCAATAAATAATTAGTTTAAAGAGGTGTCATACGTGATCTTTGCAAACACATCACATGACCTTCTTTAAAGCCCGTGTTATAGAAAACAATTAAAAGTATTGGGACATCACTTTCAATTATGTGCAAATATATTTTTTGCAGCTCAAAATTTTGTAAGTTCAGAAGACCAGTATTTAATTAAAGATATAATATATGTTTTTGTTTTTTACTTATTTTTCACAATAAAGTGATAGATATTTGTGATAGCCTATGATATGAAAGGGTTAAATTATGAAAACACAAGAGAAAAGGTGACACACACACACAGAGTGAGAGAGACCCCCTCCACACACACACACACACACACACACCCACACACACATAGTGATCCTAAGAGAGGGAGAGTGAGGGGGGAGGGGAATGACAGACACAAAATCTAAACAGTGAGAGAACATTGTTTTTATTTCACTGTCTGAAAACACTGTTTTCCAATAACAACAATAGTTTTATCTTCAAAACAGTGTTCCCTAGGACATATCCAACCTGGTTACTCAATAAGGCTACACTTCCACCTTCTGGTTATTCTATATACCGGTAGCTCATTGGTTATCATTTTTGTCCTTAAACATTAATCTTCTCATTTTTAAGTTACACACACCAATTACTTTTTGTTGAAAAAGACAATTAAATGTGTTTTTGCCTTTGTTAGTAATTTTTTTTATTTATATTTATGTTTTATTAATAATTATTTGTATTAACACAATTATTTAACTAATTATATAAAACAATATTGTCAATGCCCTACAAATAAACTGGTTTTATACATTTATTTTTTTATTCAAACCCAGAATAATATGTTTTATCCTTTAATGCAGGCCAAAGCACAGCATTGAGAGGTAATCTTTTTAGACAGAAGATTGGCTCACACACACACACACACACACACACACACACACACACACACACACACACACACACACACACACACACACACACACACACACACACACACACACACACACACACACTCATGTCTGGTTCACTATCTTTCTGGGGACTCATAGACGTAATGGTTTTTATGCTGTATAAACCATATATTCTGTCCTCCTGCCCCTACCCCTAAACATACCCATCACAAAACTTTCTGCATTTTTACATTTTCAAAAGAACTCATTCTGTATGATTTATAAGCTTTTGTACCCATTGGGACCTCAATTTAGGCCCCTACAGTGACGTGTCCCCATGAGTCTGTGTGCATTCAGGTTGAAGTCCCCACCAGGCTAGAACAACACACACACACACACACACACACACACACACACACACACACACACACACACACACACACACACACACACACACACACACACACACACACACGTAATGCTGAAGTATGCTGCAGGCAACTCAAATCAGCTCAGCCCATCCCCCCATCCACAACACCCCCCTTCACCCCCCACCCCTCACACACACACACACACACACACACTCATGTCTGGTTCACTATCTTTTTCTGGGGACTCACCATAGATGTAATGGTTTTTATGCTGTACAAACCATATATTCTGTCCTTCTACACTGCTCCTGCCCCAAAACCTTCCCATCACACAAAACTTTCTGCATTTTCACCTTTTCAAAAGAACTCATTCTGTTTGATTTATAAGCTTTTGTACCCATTGGGAAGTCCCCATGAGTCTGTGTGCATTCAGGTTTAAGTCCCCACCAGGCTAGAAAACCATTCACACACACACACACAGAGGTAAGTTTTTTTTGCTTGAAAACTTATACAATATTGCCCTCTACTGGTCATTTAAGGGAGAGCATAAGTGTTGAAAAAAACAAACAAAAAAAAAACAGTGTGATATAGAGAATAACCAGCAGGTGGGAGTATAGCCTTATTTATGAACCAGGCACTTGTGTTCTTATTTTGTGTTTTTTAGGCTTTTGCTACGGGAAAACCGTTTGAGATATCCAATAACCGTTTGCATTTTAGCATCTTCTGTATATTTACTTTATGTTGTCCGAGTTTGGAGGAGATTGAATGAATCGCTTTTGAGGAGATGGTAAAAACTCAGAGCTCGCTTTGCCACTTCTTGTTATCTTCCAACCAAATTATCTGACTTCCTGTTGGTCAGAGCTAATGACTGTAAATTAGAAAGTTGTCCGGCTCGAAATGTACAATATATATACTGAGTTTGGTGAATGTAGATAAAACTAACCCCCCCACTTTGGACAAAAGTGACACACTTCCTGCTGCCAGTTGGTGGCGCTATAACTTTGACTCACAAAAGTCATATCCATGTGATCGGCCTCTTACAACGAACACACAGCTGAAGTTTCATCAAAATGAATTAATGTATGCAAAAGTTATAACACACTTCCTGTTTCCCTTTTCTCGCCATAAATTTGTCTCTTCGCCACGGCCAAACCATTTGAGATATCAAAAAGTTGCTCGCAATTTAGCATTCTCAGTGTCTTGACTTCATGCTGACTGAGTTTGGTGCTGATCGGGTGAATCGTCTAGGAGGAGTATCGCAAATTCCAGAGCATGCGTTTTCCGAACAACCCATAATAGCTCACTTCCTGTTGGGCAAAGCTTGTGACTATGAGTGCGGAAGTTGTTCGGCCTGATGAGATCTATAAGTGTACCGAGTTTCATACATGTACGTGCAAGTGTGTTTAATATATAGACCCAGTTTATCAAGGGGGCGCTGTTGAGCCCCCCTGCCACGCCCGGGTCAAAGGCCTCTGCCCGACCCTGTTGGCCGCGCATTCCGATGCGTGTGCAAAGTTTCAAGAGTTTTCGAGCATGGGAAGGGCCCCAAAAATGCCCAAAAGGCGAAAAGATAATAATAATAATAATAATTAAAGCTGCGAGCAGCGATGACGGGCCCAAGCCGGGGGCACCGCCACCCCGGTGGCATCAGCTTAACTGTGCACAGCAGGCCAATAGTCATTTAATATGGGAAAAAATAAATAAAGGGACTATGTCAAAGTCATTTGAATTCACCTCATTAACTGCAGCAACTGGTGCTGCTATGACCAGGAACCACAACACTCACATCTCTGAGATCAATTACATTTTATTCATTAATTTTATGTCAGATGATGTCAAATGTCAATTTCAAAATGAGTGCAGAATACTGTCCAAATGCTGAAGTTGTATTATTCTTACACTTCTCTTAAAAATAAATTAAGCCAAATCACAGAGACCGCAACAATGATTTTAATATCAGTGTCAGGTAAGAGTAATATGCGTGCATAAAATTTATGGAAGTTTATTATAAACAGCCACTTTTATAAATTCATGTGAAATTTAATTTTTTTATTCATTTGAATTCTATCAATAAATAATTAGTTTAAAGAGGTGTCATACGTGATCTTTGCAAACACAGCACATGACCTTCTTTAAAGCCCATGTCATAGAAAACAATTAAAAGTATTAGGATATCACTTTCAATTATGTGCAAATGTATTTTTTGCAGCTCAAAATTTTGTAAGTTCAAAAGACCAGTATTTAATTAAAGATATAATTTATGTTTTAGTTTTTTACTTATTTTTCACAATAAAGTGATAGATATTTGTGATAGCCTATGATATGAAAGGGTTAAATTATTAAAAAAACAAGAGACAAGGTGACACACAGAGTGAGAGAGACCCCCTCCACACACACACACACACACACACACACACACACACACACACACACACACACACACACACACACACACACACACACACACACACACAGTAGTAATGCTGAAGTATGCTGCAGGCAACCCTTATCAGCTAAGCTCAGCCCATCCACCATCCCCCCCCCTCCCAACACACACACACACACACACACACACAGACACACACACACACACACACACACACACACACACACACACACACACACACACACACACACACACACACACACACACACACACACACACACACACACACACACACACACACACTCATGTCTGGTTCACCATCTTTTTGGGGACTCAGCATAGATATAATGGTTTTTATGCTGTACAAACCATATATTCTGTCCTACACTGCCTCTGCCCATCACAGGAAACTTTCTGCATTTTCACATTTTCAAAGTAACTCATTCTGTATGATTTATAAGCTTTTGTACCCATTGGGACGTCCCCATGAGTCTGTGTGCATTCAGGTTTAAGTCCCCACCAGGTTAGAAAACCATTCACACACACAAACAGAGGCAAGTTTTTTTGCTTGAAAACTTATACAATATTGCCCTCTACTGGTCATTTAAGGGAGAGCATAAGTTTTGAAAAAAAAAAAACAGTGTGATATAGAGAATAACCAGCAGGTGGGAGTATAGCCTTATTTATGAACAAGGTACTTGTGTCCATATTTTGTATTTTTTAGGCTTTTGCTACGGGAACACCGTTTGAGATATCCAATAACCGTTCACATTTTAGCATCTTCTGTATATTTACTTCATGTTGTCCGAGTTTGGAGGAGATTGAATGAATCGCTTTTGAGGAGAAGGTAAAAACTCAGAGCTCGCTTTCGACTTCTTGTTATCTTCCAACCAAATTATCTGACTTCCTGTTGGTCAGAGCTAATGACTTTAAATTAGAAATTTGTCCGGCTCGAAATGTACAATATATATACCGAGTTTGGTGAATGTACATAAAACTAACCCCCCACTTTGGACAAAAGATGGCGCTACTGAGCCCCTCTACCACGCCCGTTTCTGAATCTTTGCTTGCATCTTCTGGACAGCATGTCAGATGTGTGTGTTGAGTTTCATGCAATTTCAAGCATGCTAAGTGTCTCAAAAACACCTAAAAAGATTATTGGACTTTGACACGTTGCCATGACAACAGTATTTCAAGAATCAGGAATCCATTTATATGTCTATATCTGCCATGTTTTGACATTATACTGATGAAGTTTGAAGTAAATCGGGTGAAAATAAGATGGGGATTTAAAGCATTTTTGAAAGTGACACACTTCCTGCTGCCAGTTGGTGGCGCTATAACTTTGACTCACAAAAGTCATATCCATGTGATCGTCCTCTTACAACGAACACACAGCTGAAGTTTCATCAAAATGAATTAATGTATGCAGAAGTTATAATACACTTCCTGTTTGCCTTTTCTCGCCATAAATTCGTCTCTTCGCCACGGCCAAACCGTTTGAGATATCAAAAAGTTGCTCGCAATTTAGCATCCTCAGTGTCTTGACTTCATGCTGACCGAGTTTGGTGCTGATCGGGTGAATTGTCTAGGAGGAGTATCGCAAATTCCACAGCATGCGTTTTCCGAACAACCCATAATAGCTCACTTCCTGTTGGGCTGACGCATAACTTAGAGCACGAAAGTTGTTCGGCCCGATGACCTCTATATGTGTACCGAGTTTCATATATGTACGTGCAAGTGTGTTTGATTTATAGACCACGTTTTCAGACCCCACTTTAGGGGGCGCTGTCGAGCCCCCCTGCCACGCTCGGGTCCCAGCCTCAGCCCGGCCCTGATGGCCGCGCATTCTGATGCGTGTGCAAAGTTTCAAGAGTTTTCGAGCATGGGAAGGGCCCCGAAAATGCCCAAATAGTCGCGTAAAAAAATAATAAATAATAATAATAACAAAAAAAAATAATTCTTAGAAGAACAATAGGGCTCTGCGCCCTTTCAGGGCTTGGGCCCTAATAATCCTTAGAAGAACAATAGGGCTCTTCGCCCTTTCAGGGCTTGGGCCCTAATAATCCTTAGAAGAACAATAGGGCTCTTCGCCCTTTCAGGGCTTGGGCCCTAATAATAACAAAAAAAAAAAATTCTTAGAAGAACAATAGGGCTCTGCGCCCTTTCAGGGCTTGGGCCCTAAAAATAATCCTTAGAAGAACAATAGGGCTCTGCGCCCTTTCAGGGCTTGGGCCCTAATAATAATAACAAATAATCCTTAGAAGAACAATAGGGCTCTGCGCCCTTTCAGGGCTTGGGCCCTAAAAACCCTTAGAAGAACAATAGGGCTCTGCGCCCTTTCAGGGCTTGGGCCCTAATAATAATCTTTAGAAGAACAATAGGGCTCTGCGCCCTTTCAGGGCTTGGGCCCTAATAATCCTTAGAAGAACAATAGGGCTCTGCGCCCTTTCAGGGCTTGGGCCCTAATAATAATAATAATCCTTAGAAGAACAATAGGGCTCTGCGCCCTTTCAGGGCTTGGGCCCTAATAATCCTTAGAAGAACAATAGGGCTCTGCGCCCTTTCAGGGCTTGGGCCCTAATAATCCTTAGAAGAACAATAGGGCTCTGCGCCCTTTCAGGGCTTGGGCCCTAATTAAAGCTGCGAGCAGCGATGACGGGCCCAAGCCGGTGGCACCACCCGGTGGCTTCAGGCAAATTGTGCAAGACAGGCAATATGCATTTAAACAGGAGAGTATTTTAAAATCGCTCAAATATGCCACATTTACCGCAGCAGCTGGTGCCGCTATGACCACAAGCCACACCCATGATGGAATTTAAATATAGATGAATTCTAATGTAATATGATATAATAGGTAATTTTCAAATATGTGCAAAGTTATCTTTTGCAGCTCAAAATTTTGTAAGTCCAGAAGGCCAGTATTTAATTCATGGTCTTTTTATTTTATTAACACAATTGTTAAACGAATTATATAAAACTATATTGTTAGTGCCCTACAAATTATGTTGGATTCACCACATTAACTGCAGCAGTTGGTGCTGCTATGACTACAAACCACAACAGTCACATCTATGAGATCAATTCAATTTAATGAATCAGTTTCATGTCAGATGATGTCACATCAATTTTAAATGAGCGCAGAATACCGTCCGAATGGTGATATTGTATTATCCTAACACTTCTCTACATGTGTTTTTGACCTACCTTAGCTATTTACAATCTTATGCAATTAAGCATGCTTTCATTTCAATATTTGTAGCATCCAATAAAAAAATGTTAATTACAAAATTGCCAAATCACAGAAACTGCAGCAATGATTTTAATATTAGTGTCAGGTAAGAGTAAGATGCGCGTCTAAATTTTATGGAAGTTTATTATAAACTTTATTATAAAATTTACTTAGACTAACTGGGTAAACCCAGCCTGATCTGCCAGCGATTTGACTTCGCCCTGCAACACAGTCTGAAAACCCGTACATTCATTTCTACTGCTTCTGTTACACTTTTGCGGGAACAAATCACAGACTAACTTATTCACCTGGCACACTATTGGCGAGTTTAGTAGTCTGTTTAGTTGACTATCCAATTGCATACAGAGTCATTCAAATAATGCTCATTGATCAATCTTAAATTGAGCTTGGTCTGGTGATACCCAGACAACTTATAAACTAGAAAATCATGTGAAATTTACTTTTTAAATCAATTTTATTTTTATCAGTAAATAATTAATTTTAAGACATGTGTCTTTTCAAAAACAGAATCCATTCGTATG
Organism: Pseudorasbora parva; assembly: GCF_024679245.1. NCBI lineage: Eukaryota > Metazoa > Chordata > Actinopteri > Cypriniformes > Gobionidae > Pseudorasbora > Pseudorasbora parva. The sequence goes on along the minus strand of NC_090174.1, from coordinate 17,014,496 downwards.
TCTATATCTGTCCTGTTTTCACATTATACTGATGAAGTTTGAAGTAAATCGGGTGAAAGTAAGACAGTGATTTAATTTTTTTTCAAAAAGTGACACATCCTGCTGCCAGTTGGTGGCGCTATAACTTTGACTGAATATTGGAATGTAGATGTCTTCAGGCCAGGACTCTTGTCAAACATGTGAAGTTTGAGGCAGATCGGACATTGTATGCCTGCGGTACAACAAATTCCTGTGTCATGGCGAAACATCAACATTTGTGAGGCCGCCACAGACACACCCTTCAGGGAAAACTCAAGATCTTCCCAATTTAACACCACAAAGGCCTTTAGATTAGACTGTGCAAATACGATGTTGATATGATTAAATCTCTAGGAGGAGTTTGTTAAAATACAACGTCTGGCAATGGCAAAAACTGCACCAATTTACCAAAGAAAATTCAAAATATCTCACTTCCTGTTGGTTTTTCAGATTTGGCGCCTCGGGTCTTTTTTGTAGGTATTGGGCTGCTGAATGCGTCTACCGAATTTTCATACTCATACATGAAACACAGTGCGAATGACGCTTAATTTAAATTTTGTAGGTGGCGCTATCGAACCATTTTGCCACACCTAATTCTGAAACCCATATCAGATGTATGTTTTCACCACTTCTGATGCGTGTGCAAAGTTTCATGAGTTTTCATGCGTGTTTAGGCCCTCAAAAATGTAATTCATTTGGGAAAAGAAAAATGATGGTTTTAGCAATTACAATAAGGTCCTCACACCTTAAGCCCTAAATATCTGAGTTCCTGTTCGTCGGAGCTAATGACTGTAAATGAGAAAGTTGTTCGGCTCAAAGAGAACAATATATATACAGAGTTTGGTGACTGAAGATAAAACTAACCCCCCCACTTTTGACAAAAGATTGCATTACTTTTGTCAAAAGATGGCGCTACTGAGCTCCTCCACCATGCCCGATTTTAAGTCTTTGCCCATATCTACTGGACAGCATGTCTGATGTGTGTGTTGAGTTTCATGTAATTTGAAGCATTTTAAGAGTCTCAAAAGCAGCGAAAAAGAATGTTATAGTTTGATGTGTTGCCGAAGAAAATTCAAAATATCTCACTTCCTGTTGGTTTTTCAGATTTGGCGCCTTGGGTCTTTTTTGTAGGTATTGGGCTGCTGAATGCGTCTACTGAATTTTCATACTCATACATGAATGGTAGCGCGAATGACGCTTAATTTAAATTTTGTAGGTGGCGCTATCGAACCATTTTGCCACACCTAATTCTGAAACCCATATCAGATGTATGTTTTCACCACTTCTGATGCATGTGCAAAGTTTCATGAGTTTTCATGCGTGTTTAGGCCCTCAAAAATGTAATTCATTTGGGAAAAGAAAAATGATGGTTTTAGCAATTACAATAAGGTCCTCACACCTTAAGCCCTAAATATCTGAGTTCCTGTTCGTCGGAGCTAATGACTGTAAATTAGAAAGTTGTTCGGCTCAAAGAGAACAATATATATACAGAGTTTGGTGACTGAAGATAAAACTACCCCCCCCACTTTTGACAAAAGATTGCATTACTTTTGTTAAAAGATGGCGCTACTGAGCTCCTCAACCATGCCCGTTTTTAAGTCTTTGCCCATATCTACTGGACAGCATGTCTGATGTGTGTGTTGAGTTTCATGTAATTTGAAGCATTTTAAGAGTCTCAAAAGCAGCGAAAAAGAATGTTATAGTTTGATGTGTTGCCGTGGCAACAGTATATACAATATCAGGAAGTGCTTACCAGCTTTATATCTGCTATGGTTTGACATTATACTGATGAAGTTTGAAGTAAATCGGGTAAAAATAAGATGGTGATTTCAAAGCATTTTGAAAGTGACACACTTCCTGCTGCCAGTTGGTGGCGCTATAACTTTGACTCACAAAAGTCATATCCATATGATCAGCCTCTTACAACGAACACACAGCTGAAGTTTCATCAAAATGAATTAATGAATGCAGAAGTTATAACACACTTCCTGTTTCCCTTTTCTCGCCATAAATTCGTCTCCTCGCCACAGCCTAACCGTTTGAGATATCAAAAAGTTGCTCGCAATTTAGCATCCTCAGTGTCTTGACTTCATGCTGACCGAGTTTGGTGCTGATCGGGTGAATCGTCTTGGAGGAGTATCGCAAATTCCAGAGCATGCATTTTCCGAACAACCCATAATAGCTCACTTCCTGTTGGGCTGACACATAACTTAGAGCACGAAAGTTGTTTGGCCCGATGAGCTCTATATGTGTACCGAGTTTCATACATGTGCGTGCAAGTGTGTTTGATTTATAGACCATGTTTTCAGACCCCACTTTAGGGGGCGCTGTCGAGCCCCCCTGCCACGCCCAGGTACCAGCCTCAGCCCGGCCCTGATGGCCGCAGATTCCGATGTGTGTGCAAAGTTTCAAGAGTTTTCGAGCATGATAAGGGCCCCGAAAGTGCCCGAATAGTCGAAAAAGCTAAATTGTCCTTAGAAGAACAATAGGGCTCTGCGCCCTTTCAGGGCTTGGGCCCTAATAATAATCCTTAGAAGAACAATAGGGCTCTGCGCCCTTTCAGGGCTTGGGCCCTAATAATAATCCTTAGAAGAACAATAGGGCTCTTCGCCCTTTCAGGGCTTGGGCCCTAATAATCCTTAGAAGAACAATAGGGCTCTGCGCCCTTTCAGGGCTTGGGCCCTAATGATCTATGGTTTCACATTTTGACTTCGGTATCCATGGTTTCACCCATTTAGTGAGCGTTCCTCGTATTTTTCGCGTCCACTTCCACCTTTCCTCTTCCACAAGTAAAAGACCAAGGGCTGACAACGGCAATGCCATTTGCAACGTTCTGAAATGCACAAATCCGTCTGTGTGGGGAAACGAAAATGACAGCTGACATCTCTATAGCTCTTCCGGTTTCCCGCTTCGAATAACGAAAACAGACTACTGCCACCAGCTGGGACGGAAAGGTATTTCCTCTAACGCAGGCGCAGAACGGACGCGCTATTGGCCGTCTGATATCGAGCGTCGGCTTGGTGTGTCAGGGCAACTTTGGACCGCTTTGGACCCCAGACGCTGCCGACGTGAGCCAACGTGAGCCGACTCAGCAGTTTGCTTTCGTCGCCACTAGTTGATCGGCGTCGGCTTGGTGTGTTCCTAGCTTTAAACCTGAATGCACAAAGAGTCATGGGGACTTCCCAATGGGCACAAAAGCTTATAAATCATAAAGAATGAGTTCTTTTGAAAAGAAGAAAATGCAGAAAGTTGTGTGATGGGTAGGTTTAGGGGTAGGAGCAGTGTAGGAGGACAGAATATATGGTTTGTACAGCATAAAAACCATTATGTCTATGCTGAGTCCCCAGAAAGATAGTGAACCAGACATGAGTGTGTGTGTGTGTGTTGTGGATGAGGGATGGGTGATGGGCTGAGCTGATTTGAGTTGCCTGCAGCATACTTCAGCATTACTACTGTGTGTGTGTGTCTGTGTGTGTGTGTGTGTGTGTGTGTGTGTGTGTGTGTGTGTGCGTGTGTGTGTGTGTGTTGTTCTAGCCTGGTGGGGACTTCAACCTGAATGCACACAGACTCATGGGGACTCGTGCCACTGTAGGGACCTAAATTGAGGTCCCAATGGGTACAAAAGCTAATAAATCATACAGAATGAGTTCTTTTGAAAATGTAAAAATGCAGAAAGTTTTGTGTGATGGGTAGGTTTAGGGGAAGGGGCAGTGTAGGGGGACAGAATATATGGTTTGTACAGCATAAAAACCATTACGTCTATGCTGAGTCCCCAGAAAGATAGTGAACCAGACATGAATGTAAGTATGTAAGTGTGTGTGTGTGTGTGTGTGTGTGTGTGTGTGTGTGTGTGTGTGTGTGTGTGTGATCAACTCTTCTGTCTAAAAAGATTACCTCTCAATGCTGTGCTTTGGCTTGCATTAAAGGATAAAACATTATTCTGGGTTTGAATAAAAAAATAAATGTATAAAACCAGTTTATTTGTAGGGCGTTGACAATATTGTTTTATATAATTAGTTAAATAATTGTGTAAAGACAAATAATTATTAATAAAAAATATATACATATAAAAAACATTACTAACAAAGGAAAAAACACATTTGAGTGTTTTATTAAAAAAAAAGGGGAAAAAAGTGTAAGTGTGTGTGTGGAGGGAGTCTCTCTCACTCTGTGTGTGTGTCACCTTGTCTCTTGTTATTTCATAATTTAACCCTTTCATATCATAGGCTATAAATAATCAAATATCTATAACTTTATTGTGAAAAATAAGTAAAAAACTAAAACATATATGTTTAATTAAATACTGGTCTTCTGAACTTACAAAATTTTGAGCTGCAAAAAATGCATTTGCACATAATTTAAAGTGATATCCTAATACTTTTAATTGTTTTCTGTAACATGGGCTTTAAAGAAGGTCATGTGCTGTGTTTGCAAAGTTCACGTATGACATCTCTTTAAACTAATTATTTATTGATAGAATTCAAATGGATAAAAAAACATTAATTTCACATGATTTTATAAAAGTGGCTGTTTATAATAAACTTCCATAAATTGTATGCACGCATATTACTCTTACCTGACACTGATATTATAATCATTGTTGCGGTCTCTGTGATTTGACTTAATTTATTTTTAAGAGAAGTGTAAGGATAATATAACATCAGCATTTGGACAGTATTCTGCACTCATTTTGAAATTGACATTTGACATCATCTGACATAAAATTAATGAATAAAATGTAATTGATCTCATAGATGTGACTGTTGTGGTTCCTGGTCATAGCAGCACCAGTTGCTGCAGTTAATGAGGTGAATTCAAATTACTTTGACATAGTCCCTTTATTTTATTTGATTTTTTCCCATATTAAATGACTTTTGCCTGCTGTGCACAGATAAGCTGATGCCACCGGGGAGGCGGTGCCACCGGCTTGGGCCCGTCATCGCTGCTCGCAGCTTTAATTATTTTATATATATATATATTTTTTTTTACCGACTATTTTGGCATTTTCGAGGCGCTTTCCATGCTCGAAAACTCTTGAAACTTTGCACACGCATCAGAATGCGTGGCCATCAGGGCCGGGCTGAAGATGGTACCCGGGCGTGGCAGGGGGGCTCGACAGCGCTCCCTTGAATGCGAGATTTAATTAATAATCCATTAATAATTTTTTTTTATAAAAAGGTATTTGCCGGAATTGCAGTGTGAAAGGGGCTTATGTCTGTCGTTCCCCTCCCCCTCACTCTCCCTCTCTGAGTTTCACTCTGTTTGTGTGTGTGTGTGTGTTTGGAGGGGGTCTCTCTCACTCTTTATGTGTGTCACCTCAGCCCCTTTCACACTGCGATGTCTTTCACACACAACCCGTAACGGTCCCGGATCGAGTTGACACGTGACATCCTGATGTGACGTATAATGGCGAGCGATCTCAGCTTCAGCGCGGATAGTAAGGAGCTCAATGGTCTCGACTTGTGTCCAGTTTGCGCACATTTCTGCTTGTTTAATTTTTGTTTCTTTTGTATACGAACACTCTCTGCGTTTAAAACACTGACTAGCTCTTCTGTCACTGCAGGGTTGTATTATTGAAAAAACAAGCTCTAGGAGTCGCACGATAACTACGTACACGTTGCGGCATTAGTTTGGGCTTTTGTTCACACAGCGCTCGCCCTGGGTCGAATACCGCAATGTTACTAGGTCCCCGACCCAGGTTCAATTCGGTAATCAATTCCAGGAGGTGGTTGCTTTCACACAGAAGGCGACCCGGCAATGTTCCAGGAATTTTGCGGGTCTGACCTGCAGTGTGAAAGGGGCTCTTCCCAGCAAACACGTTTACTTTGTTGCAACGTCTGTGGCACGTTGCATTTCTACTATGGCAACGTCGCATGTCGACCTGCTCGCAACATTGTAACAACGTAGAATTGTAAGACGCGACGGGGCTGTAGCAACGTTGTTGCGCAACATTCAGCAACTTCAAGACGACATTCTGACAACTTATTTTTTCAATGCTATTCCCCATTCCCCATAGTGGTTCATTTTTAATTTCAGACATTATACTTTTTATATGCCTATTGTTTATCCTATTATTTAGGGGCGTAACAGTAAATTAATTATAATCAACACCTGCAACACACTTTTGAAGAGTAAAAATGACATAGCCTAGAAGTTTATTCAACTAATTCAACTTTATTAAACAGCATGTGGTAAGCGACCATACATACAGATACATTTAAAAAAAAAAAAAAAAAATAGAATAAACAAATATTTAGTTTAAGTATAATACATCAAACACACACAAAAAGCAAAGATAGGCCTAGGTCAGAACATTTAAGAACAAACTCGGGTTTTGTAGATAGCAGAAAATCGTATTCGAAAGCGTGATATGAGGTCGATTACCGGAATCATGTCCAGGAAATATCAACAAATCCAAAGGAGAAATGCAAGTCCAGAAACCAGCAGGTAAGAGATGTTGAACACTTTCTTAACGGTAAGGATCTGAGTAAATCTGCTAATGTTAAAAGAAATAGCGTTATGATGGTAATATACAAAATCTCAACCCTATGAATAATAACATGATTTTTCCGTTTATTTTAAATAAAAAAAATGTAGTTTGTAAAATAAAGAATGAATGAATGTCAAGTAGACACGGAAATTGTAGCTTGTTTGAATATTTACGTCTCAGCTAAGGTAAATTAAAAGCAATAGTCACGTATCCGCGTATCAAGTTATTATTAGAGCAATTTTCAAATATTCTCCTGTTTAAATGCATATTGCCTGTCGTGCACATTCTCAGCGGTATAAAAACAAGCTGCATGTTTTAGAGAGGTCGACTTTGACCAGTAAATATGGCATATTCAGATGACTTTGATATCGTTATTTTACATTTAATTACATTTAAACATTTAAAAGTGGCTGTTTATAATACACTTCCATAAAATGTATGCAGGCATATTACTCTTACCTGACACTGATATTAAAATAATTTTTTCGGTTTCTGTGATTTGGCTTTATTTATTAAAAAAAATATTGAATGCCACACATATTGAAATAAAAACAAGCATGCTTTTTGCTGCATAAAATTGGTGAGCAATCATAAGCTATGGTAGGTCAAAAACACAAAGAGAAGTGTAAGGATAATACAACTTCAGCATTTGGACAGCATTCTGCACTCATTTTGAAATTGAGATTTGACATCATCTAACATAAAATTAATGAATAAAATGTAATTGATCTCATGGATGTGAGTGTTGTGGTTCCTGGTCATAGCAGTACCAGTTGCTGCAGTTAATGAGGTGAATTCAAATGACTTTGACATAGTCCTTTTATTTTTTCCCATATTAAATGACTATTGCCTGCTGTGCACAGTTAAGCTGAGACCACCGGGGTGGTGGTGCCCGTCATCGCTTGGGCCCGTCATCGCTGCTCGCAGCTTTAGGCCTCGTCCACACAAAGCCAGCGCTTTCGTAATCCGATCATTTTTTTTCCTCGTTTCAAGAAATATCTGCGTCCACACGGGATTAAGAAAACGGACTAAAAACGATGTAGTTTACATGCCAGGCCAGTGTGTGGCGCTGTAATTCTGCCACAGAAATACACTAAAAACGGAGAAGAAGAGTTGTGGCTAGCAGGGGTATAGCAGTGGTCGGAGGTGAGCCAAAATCTCACAATTAAATAACAATAAATACATTTGCTACTTAACAGATGTGTTTTATTAATGCCTACACCTACCCCAACCCAAAACATACCCTTACAATAATGCAGATACGGTAATTAAATGACGGTTTAGAAAAATATCGGATTCATGCTTCTAAAACGCCGGATCCGTGTGGATGAAACGCTGATACGGTACAAAATTTATACGTATACAGCGAAACGCGTCTCCGTGTGGACAGGGCCTTAATTTGTTTTTGTTTTTACCACAGAAAGGACATGAAATATCGATTTGAATTGATTTTTATTTTTATTATGCGAGAAAAGAAAACATAAGCACAGTCATGAAAGAAAAAGGGTGCCAGGGACAATGTCAATTATACAGTTTAGCGTCAGGTGGTATACAAAAATGTGCAAAATGCCACAATTGACCAATAAAAATCAGGCATTACAGAGAACAGTGTAATAATTAACAATACATAAATTGATGAGTGACAATAGGTAATATATTTTATAAATAAATTTATATTAATTTTGTTTTGTTTTTATTCAACATTCCACAATATTAAATGCAAAATCTGACACACACCATTATAAAAGCTTCTAGCACCCAGAACACACACAGGAATTATAGTTACATAACAGAATAAAGTTATCAATATGCAAAAGCTCAGAACTGATTCAGTAAGTGGCACAACATCAAATAAGGGCAAAAGAAAGAATTAGCATACTTCAAGAGTATTGTTATTAGTAATATTACTGTTGACTGCTGGCCATCATACGTCATCGACATTTCCACTCCTTCCACACAAACACAGGCAGAATAACATACAGCAACCTCCTAAGAAGACGATGCCCAGCAATATATAGACCAATGTGGTGGTCCAGAAAGCAAATAGGTACAGTGTCTTATTGCAATAATCAGTGCTGTCGTAATTAGGCTGGTAAATAGAGTAGATCCATACATTACCTGTAGGGGAGACAATGGTGAAGAGGGCAATATGAAGCACTTCACAGGTTAAATCATTTATTGGAAAAACTGAACCTGGATAGTAATTTTAACAAATGTCTTTAATAAAGACCATCATGTGATGTATTATGATATACATGTTCTTTGACCTGAGCATCCTTAGTCTGCACTTTTCTGCACATTCCATGCTGAAATACCTTTGTGGCCAAGAAAGCAGATTTATTTTACATAAGGGTGGCCCTGCAATCCTGGTCGGCTTGTTAAGATTGCATGACCAGCAGAATACTGCTCTACCCAACACTTCCATTTCCAGAACAAATTAATCATAGGTGACTGTGAATAGGCCGTGAATAGGATATTTCTAAAAAGCCAATGCTCAAAGTGGGGATGAATATTGATTCTTTAATATTGATTTTTAAGAATAAGTCACCCAATCATCCAAATTCTTGCATATCATTTAAAGATTCAATGTGATTAACAGTCCACTATTTCTTTAAGCAAGTAAATAGGAGACAAAAATAGGAGGTACATGTTAAACAAATCTCAGAGTTATCTGGTGTAAAAGTGATTAATTTAATATTTTTAACATTTGCTTCTAAATATACACCAGTCAGGCATAACATTATGACTTAATGGGCACCCTAAATGGTCTGCGGCTATGCAGCCCCATATGCAACAAACTGTGATGCACTGTCTATTCTGACACCTTTCTTTTAGAACCAGCATTAACCTCTTAAACAATCTGAGCTAGAGTAGCTTGTCTGTTTGATCAGATCACACAGGCCAGCATTCACTCCCCACGTGCATCAATGAGCTTTGGCCACCCATGACCTATGGCCACCTATGTTGCCGGTTCACCACTGTTCCTTCCTTGGACCACTTTTGGTAGCTTTTGGACCACAACCCACTAGAGCTGCAGTTTTGGAGATGCCCTACGTCTAGACATCACAACTTAGCCCTTGTTAAACTCGCTCAAATCCTTACACTTGCACATTTTTCCTTTTTCTAAAACATCAACTTTGAGGCCAAAATGTTTACTTGCTGCCTAAAATATCCCACCCACTAACAGGTGCCGTGATGAAGAGATAATCAGTGTTATTCAAGTCATAATGTTATGCCTGATTGTTGTAGATTCCATATTGTACTCAGTACATACAGTTCCTCTCTAATTATATTATTACATCATATTATTTGTTTTATTACAGTACCTGTCAAAAGTTTGAAACTACAAATTTGTCTCCTATTCTCACCAAGGCTGGATTTATTCGATCAACAATACAGTGAAAACAGTTAACATTTTAATGTTAACATTTCTTGTTATTGTCAGTGTTGAAAACAAAATGCTGCTTAACAAAATTTTGTGGAAATAGTTACATTTTTTCAGGATTTTTTGATGAATAAAATGTTCACTGAAAAGCATGTATTACATTTATTTATTTACAAAATCTTTTTAATTTTGTAACATTATAAAATCGCTTTACTGTCACATTTGATCAATGTAACGCATCCTAATAATAACTGTAATATATTAACTGTATAATGTTACCGTTTTAATTTTGGTTAAAAAAATGTTCCAGTATATTATGTATTTTACAGCTAGTACAAAATGTATAATTTATAATATAAACATTGATTATATTGTTCAAATTGTCCAGAAATTCAAACAAAACGTTACTTAATGTGCCTTAAAATTATGAAATTGTATTGCTTTGAATTCATTTGTTCACATAAAAATATAATAATAATAATAATAATAATAATAATAATAATAATAATAATAATCACAACAATAACAGCTATTCTTTATTGTGATTTCAATTAACCATTTTTTGGCAAATTCTAAAAAAAAATTTTACATTTATTTTTTATTTACTAATCAAAGCCAATATTCGCTTGCATATTGTTTTTGAGTATTAACTCTGTTGTACCCTGTACACCGGTTAAAAATAGAGTTGTAATAGCTATATAATCTAAATTTCACATACATTTAATATAACATTTAATATAACAATTTATCTTACCAGCAATGAACCAGCAGAAGAGGAAAAGGGACACCAGTGAATTCCAGGCAGTGCAGAGACTACTCAGAAGAGTTTGAGTGCCATCTTCTGGCTCCTGAGCGCATGGAAGGCAGGACAACAGACCAAGGACTAATGCAAACACACCGGACACCAGCAGATAGATGGGAATATAGGGCTGCTTTGGACAGTCATGCAGATATATTGCACCTGAAAAATAAGAGTGATAATAGGCTTGTTTATATGCCCAAAATGAACTAATGTTTATAAAGACCTAGAATAATTAAGACATACCAATTGATACCTGAGCGATTGGCAGGACAGTCACAAAGAGTTTGGAGATTACTGTGAAAATTAAATCACTTTATTTAATATTTTTTTCCATGCATTTCTCCGTTTTATAAAAGTTTAAAATCCTACCATGAACACTTAAGCTATGTAGCTCTCTTATAACTTCCAAAGCATTTTCAAAAGGAAAATCATCATTAATAACAATTTAATAAAGCTTCACATTTAACATATTACATTCACACACAAAAACGCAGTAATCGTGAATACTTAGAACAGGTGTGCTGAGTTTGGGAGGCCTGCGAATGTTCTGCAACAAGCTTCTGTCTTCCATCGTCTTTACTTTACTCTGGCCTGACAGAAAAAGGAAAAGAAAAAAAAATATATAAATATCTTGCTGAGGAAACAAAGATTGACACTAGATTGACAAAAGTGACAGTGGATGTAAAAACTACAAACCACTCTTAACACAGCTGGTTTTTGCCATGTAAAAATGAAAAAGATATTTAAATAATTAAACTTATTTCTGCAAAGAGCAACTTGGGAGTCATGTTTGGTATATGCTGCACAACTGAGGAATTGAAGTACTAAATATTCTATGTTCAGAGGACCAGAGCAGGGACAGTGATCATGTTGGAAGACTACATTAGACCCCCACTCGGGGTGAGACTGTATAACTCTTAGTATTAATGATCTTGAGTTGCACCAGCGTACACCTGAGAAGGGCGGTGACATTGTGTGCAAAAGACCTTGTGCTACCATGTGCTTTAGTAAAGCGGAAGTAGTAATAGTTAGCCTAGATGTCAGCCGAACTTAGCCCCGCCCACAACATTTTTAGGTCGGGCAGTTCGGTCTGGCCTCGTTCCATAGAGGAGTAATTATCTCCGAACAGAAACTGTTCGGACCAATGAAATCATCAGGGTGGGCTTGGAGAGACGATGACGGACAGATGATAAACAGTAACGTAATCATGTACGTCATCAAATCTTAAACGGAGAGCTTGTTTGTATATGCATTCACCTTCACAATTTCTCTCAAAAATGATGATCATGTTGGGCAAGTACTCTGTGTATCATTAAATTCTTTTATTTTTTTACAACATTGGCAAAGATCGTTTATTCAGAGTTCGTACCCCTTTTCAAAGGTCAAATTCAAGCACTTTTTAAGCACTTTCAAGGTCCATTTTAAATATTTTTCCAGCACCTAATACCGCTGTAAATTACATACCAATACATTGTCAAAATTATTATTTAGTGTTATCATCACATTAAAAAGATAATAATGCTATAAACAGCCAAAATTGTGTTTCGTAAAGCAGAAGGCTCAGATATTTAACCAAATCACAAGTTTTATTTCTTTTAAATGTATCACTGTCTAAGTAGACTGTGCTTACTATCTAACCTGCCTTTGGGGTAGTTGTAAAAACAATTATCCTAAACAAAATCGCTCGACAGGTTCACTTAACTTTCAATTCATTTATTGAAAATTTTAAAAATGCAAGCATTCGTCTTTGAGGTAGACAGTCAGATTTAGCTCATTGACCGTTTCTACTTTTAATTAATTTCTTTTTTGTGTGTGTGTATGTCTATTAAAGTCTAGGCAATCAAATATTTCTTCTGAAGAGATCACTTTATATGATTAAGCTTTTTTTTTCATAAACATTGATCAATTACCATTACAATTATCTCATAAATATGCTTACAGTGCATGTTTTATAATTGTGTTGCAGTAGCTTGCATACTAGGTGTGTAACGATTCGTTTTAACAACGATTCGATTCGGCTGAAATAAAACAGTCACACTGATTAAAATTTTTGGCTAAAAAGTTACTGAATCGATTTCAAGTAGAAAAGTTACTGAATCGATTTCAGTCGCCGGGGGCCCACACTTCTGCTTTTTCCGGTCAGGTAAAAATAGCTATTTTTATCATATCAGATACATTTAAGGGGCCAAGGGCTTCGGCCATCGGCCCACTCTCTTCACTGAACTGAAATGAAGTAGTGGGCTGTACTTTCCACAAAATTTACATCAGGTTCAAGTACGCCAGCTTGGCTGGTGGTTATGTTGCCCGCATACCATGGCCTCCCATGGCCGAGACTGGTATTACGATACCTGTCGGGCCAGGGCTAGTAATGCTACTGCTAATTAAGGTTGCTATCTCTGCAGCACTATAACTTGACATTTTTTTAATGACATCATCGTCCTTATTTCTTCTCATTCTTTTGATGCGCGTAGGTCATTTTTTTGATATTTTTACCTCAATTTTTACAAATGCACCTTTAAATCGTATCAACCTCAAATCGTGATACGAATCTAATCGTTGTTAAAACTAATAGTTACACCCCTATTACAAACAGCACAAGAAGCTTGACTTCAAATGGTAAAAAGAAGAGAAAACAGTAATAAAATAAGAACAAATAAGCAAAAACAATAGCACAAATAAATCAGGTAGGCCTAGGTCTAACTGCATTCAGGTAAGAAACTGAATAAAAAAAATAAAACAAGTTATCAAATTTAGAATAACATTGGATTTTCATTGTAAAATTAAAAACATATTAATCTGTTAAAGTTACACAGGTTAATCAGTAAAGAGCAGCAAGTGATCTTTTGTCTTTTTGTAGTTTGAGTAACTGCTGCCCCTTTAAGACCTGACGCAAGTGTGGAAACAAAACACTGTTCCTGTTACTCATTCTTCTGAACTGTTTACGACTGTATTTACGTTAATAAACACCAAGATGAACATTGTAACATTTTTTGTGTGTATTCGACCATTAATAAGCTGGGAAAAGGAGCTATTTTTTATTTTATTTACTTGTACAGTCTTGTTCAAAATAATAGCAGTACAATGTGACTAACCAGAAAAATCAAGGTTTTTAGTATATTTTTTATTGCTACGTGGCAAACAAGTTACCAGTAGGTTCAGTAGATTGTCAGAAAACAAACAAGACTTAGCATTCATGATATGCACGCTCTTAAGGCTGTGCAATTGGGCAATTAGTTGAAAGGGGTGTGTTCAAAAAAATAGCAGTGTCTACCTTTGACTGTACAAACTCAAAACTATTTTGTACAAACATTTTTTTTTTCTGGGATTTAGCAATCCTGTGAATCACTTAACTAATATTTAGTTGTATGACCACAGTTTTTTAAAACTGCTTGACATCTGTGTGGCATGGAGTCAACCAACTTGTGGCACCTCTCAGCTGTTATTCCACTCCATGATTCTTTAACAACATTCCACAATTCATTCACATTTCTTGGTTTTGCTTCAGAAACAGCATTTTTGATATCACCCCACAAGTTCTCAATTGGATTAAGGTCTGGAGATTGGGCTGGCCACTCCATAACATTAATTTTGTTGGTTTGGAACCAAGACTTTGCCCGTTTACTAGTGTGTTTTGGGTCATTGTCTTGTTGAAACAACCATTTCAAGGGCATGTCCTCTTCAGCATAGGGCAACATGACCTCTTCAAGTATTTTAACATATGCAAACTGATCCATGATCCCTGGTATGCGATAAATAGGCCCAACACCATAGTAGGAGAAACATGCCCATATCATGATGCTTGCACCTCCATGCTTCACTGTCTTCACTGTGTACTGTGGCTTGAATTCAGAGTTTGGGGGTCGTCTCATAAACTGCCTGTGGCCCTTGGACCCAAAAAGAACAATTTTACTCTCATCAGTCCACAAAATGTTCCTCCATTTCTCTTTAGGCCAGTTGATGTGTTCTTTGGCAAATTGTAACCTCTTCTGCACATGCCTTTTTTTTAACCGAGGGACTTTGCGGGGGATTCTTGAAAATAGATTAGCTTCACACAGACGTCTTCTAACTGTCACAGTACTTACAGGTAACTCCAGACTGTGTTTGATCATCCTGGAGGTGATCATTGGCTGAGCCTTTGCCATTCTGGTTATTCTTCTATCCATTTTGATGGTTGTCTTCTGTTTTCTTCCACGTCTCTCTGGTTTTGCTCTCCATTTTAAGGCATTGGAGATCATTTTAGCTGAACAGCCTATCATTTTTTGCACCTCTTTATAGGTTTTCCCCTCTCTAATCAACTTTTTAATCAAAGTACGCTGTTCTTCTGAACAATGTCTTGAACGACCCATTTTCCTCAGCTTTCAAATGCATGTTCAACAAGTGTTGGCTTCATCCTTAAATAGGGGCCACCTGATTCACGCCTGTTTATTCACAAAATTGATGACCTCAGTGATTGAATGCCACACTGCTATTTTTTTGAACACACCCCTTTCAACTAATTGCCCAATTGCACAGCCTTAAGAGCGTGCATATCATGAATGCTGGGTCTCATTTGTTTTCTGAGAATCTACTGAACCTACTGGTAACTTGTTTGCCATGTAGCAATAAAAAAAATACGAAAAACCTTGATTATTCTGGTTAGTCACATTGTACTGCTATTATTTTGAACAAGACTGTATGTCAGAGGTTGGCTTTATAATGGTATGTGCGCACTTCAGATATGAGCGTGAAATCTGCGGGAATGTGTAGAATTATGTGCAATCCTGTGCGAAATTCAGGCCGATCACACACTAACACACTGTCATAAAGAAAAATCCAGCAGAACGCGTCGGGACGGTAGTGTTCAGAGGGTTAACCTGTCGGCCGGACATGGAGAGTAGAGCAACAGGTGTAAAGAGGACAGGTATCTTTTCGGATATTTCATTATCGATGCATATCAAAAATATCAATATTTTTGACAGCACTAAGTTACTTGTATGACCATCTGACACTATTTTTATTCACTGAGCTAACATTTGTAGGTTTTAATTTGCGGATTTGTGGCTACGTTCCCTGCCTATTCCACAAATGAACATGCCATAACGGACATGCTAATCTTACATTATCACATTATACATATAAGTATATGCAAATTCCTAGCTAGCCGTTAATAGCACAAGTTAAACAAATAGGCGCCAATGTGTAGGCTATAGTAAACTACTTTAGTTAGCTTACTTGAAAGTCTATGACTTAGCCTTTCATGTGACTCGAAAGAGCAGACTCGCCCATAGTGAAAAGCTGCACGTATTTTTGCAAACTTTACAAGAGGCACTTCGTGGGGGTTTTGTCCATTTGATCCAAAATTCGAATTTAGCATCTTTCAGCCAACATTCATTGAAACGACAACATGGGGGTGGAGTCACACATGGAAAGAGACGGGCAGATTGCGAGCACAGCAGGTTTCATTTTAGGCTCTCAAACATTTTATTTCTACATTTAATAAACAAAATATTTAGTCAGATAGGTATTTGATGTAAAGTTAATAGTTACAATTTCAAGTATTTTTAAGCACTTTTTCCAAAATTCAAGCATTTTTCAAACCTTGAAAACGCAACATCAAAATTCAAGCACTTTCAAGGATTTCAAGCACCCGTACGAACCCCGCGTGCAGACAGGGTTCCGTGAACTACTAGCCCTAAATAATAGCTTCTCGGGGGGTTATCCAGAAAAAAAATGGTGTTTGGGGGGTAAAATGTGTTATTTTGGCAAGGTTGCCTGCTAAAATTCGCACTCATGGGTCTATATATCACATAAAAGTTGCTTCAAGCCGCGGACATAGAAAACAACCAGCGGGGGAAAAAAGCAGACTTGGCAAAACACAGTTCCGTTGAGCTCTGTTGACGTCGCTTCGTTGCTCTGATTGGTTGTAGGTCTATCCAATTGATGTCTTTCCTGGCTCGGTTGAAACACGCCCCATAATCACAGCCCAATGGAGCAGTTTCAGACTCATATTCTGACTAGAATTGAGAATGACCACGTCAGGCTAAGTAATAGTAGCTTTTTGGCAGGATGGTGTCACGATAAATTGGAACAGTTTTAAGTCTTATTTTGGCTGATCTCTATTCTGGACTTGCACACAAACGGCTTTGCAATCATTTACCAAAATTTAATTTGTGTGTCAATATTACAAAGTCTATTAAGTAGGACATTACCACAGGCATGCTGAAGACAGATACAAAGAGGAAACGCACCAGCAAAGAGCGTTGATTTGTGTACAGCAGTAAACAAGGAAATGCTATATTGCTGATGTTCCACCTACTGATAGAGTGGATGTGCATTTTCATTCAGTCCGTCTGCTGTGTTTGTTTTATGCAGGTGTCTTCTAGCATAATTTCATAAAACTAAAGTGTGTTACATCTTTGTCTGCATCATGACTAAAATGTAGTATTTGTTTCTAATTTCAAATCGCTAGCTACATAAACTAAATCGACAAAAGTATTGGGGCACCCCACCAAATCATTGAATTCAGGCGTTCCAATCACTTGCATGGTCAAAGGTGTATAAAATTAAGCACCTAGGCATGCAGACTGACAGAAATAATGGATAGCTCTCAGGGGCTCAGTGAATTCAAGCATGGTACTGTGATAGGTTTCTACCTGTGCAACTATTCCTGAGAAAGTCCATTCATGAAATGTCATCCTTACTAAATATTCTACGGTCAACTGATAGTGTTATTACAACAGAGTGAAAGCAATTGGGAACAAGAGTGAAAGCAACTGGGAACAACAGGCCATGTAAAATCACAGAGTGGGGTCAGCGCATACTGAGGCGGAGAGTGTACAGAAGTCACCAACTTTCTGCAGTCACAACCTCAGAACTTAGGCCCTGTCCACACGAAGACAGCACTTTCCCAAACCAATGTTTTTTTCCCCTCATTTCAAGAAATATCTGCGTCCACACGAGTTTACAAAAACGGACTAAAACGATGTAGTTTGCATGCCAGGCCAGTGTGTGGCACTGTAATTCTGCCACAGAAATACACTAAAAACGGAGAAGAAGAGTTGTGGCTAGCAGGGGTATAGCAGTGGTCGGAGATGAGGCAAAATCTCACAATAAAATAACAATAAATACATTTGCTACTTAACAGATGTGTTTTATTAATGCATACACCTACCCCAACCCAAAACATACCCTCACAATAATGCAGATATGTTAATTAAATGACGCGATATTGATGTGCGCAGGCCCAGTGCCCGTAGTTGTATCCCTTAACTTTTTCACCGTGCTGGACGTAGTGTGATGACATCACCGTTTCAGAAAATATGCGGAGTCGCTGTACACAAGAAAACGGAAGATGATTGTTTTCAGATTTACCCACTTTGGGACCCGGTTTCGAAAAATATCGGATGCATGCTTCTAAAACGCCGGATTCGTGTGGACGAAACGCTGATACGTTACAAAATTTATATGTATACAGCTAAACGCGTCTCCGTGTGGACGGGGCCTTAGGATGGCCTTCAGATTAGCTCAAGAACAGTGCATAGAGAACTTCATGGAATGGGTTTCCATGGCAGGGCAGCTGTATCCAAGTCTTACATGTAAAGCCACTGTACTCTAGAGCAGGGGTTCCCAAACGTTTCAGACCGCAACTCCCAACATTAGACCGCTCACATTGGTTTCTATGTAAATACACTTCCCCGTGACCTCAAGAAGCGTGCTATCAACCGAGGTTAGAGAAAGCAGCTGTCTTTAGCGTCCCTGTTAAAGGTCCACTGAAATCATAATTTACGTTTTTTAGCTTTTAGTATGACTGTGTTAGCCGTAAAGTTATGAATAAGCTGGTATGTTCCAAAACTATGACAATTTGTATTTAGGAGATATAAGCATTCAAAATTTACAGTCTCTCACTTCTGTTAAAACGAATCTCAGATTTTGGTGACATCATCGCAGACTGCACTTTCTCGTCAAATCTTCTGTCCAATCAAAATGCTCTCTAGAATCTAAAGCCCGCCCCCTACACTGCTAAAGCTGCGGCTGAAATTGGTCAGTTGTTAACACACATTTACTAATTTCTACATGGTGAAAGGCACATAGCACACTATATATGTGATATGAAAGCATATTTACACTGAATCGTTTCCTTTGAGGCGAATAAAGTCAGTTATCACTTTAGTTTCACGCACCGCAGCAGCGCACACACCCTAACGCCTCTGGTCTAAATTTAGACTACAGACACGAGAGTGCAGCGTGGATCATATGTCCGCGCAGAAAACAAACATATCGTCCCATTTGAATTCTACACAGAATGCTGCATTTCAAAGCGATATGGAGGAGATTATGATGGTAAATAGTGTTAGAGGAAACTGGCTTTACCAAACAGAAAGGTCCGCTCTTGCGCTCTAGTCAAACTGTATATTAACGAAACGCTATTGGCTGCTTCAAAAAAGGGGAGGAGCTACTGACAGCTGAAGCCATTTCAGGGGAAATTACGTCAACACATTGAATAATGCGGCGCGTTTCAAGGCACTTCAGTGGGCCTTTAACTTGCCCAGCGCTGCGTCGGTTTGAATCCCGCTCGGTGCGGGTCGACTAGGAATCAGGGAGACCCAGTAAAAGTGCGGGGGACGAAAATACATTCTATTAAAAGTGTATTTAAATAATCTACGCCCATGCATGCATGCATCCAGTGTCTTTCCATCAAATGCCATCCTCAGGGTTTGATCGGTTGAAAGTTCTATCAGCGCATCTTCCATATCTGACGCCAGATGATTTGCTGTGGTTACATTGAACCTTATCCAGTCATATATTGGTCAGGAGCGTCTCCTTCAGGGAAATACGTATGAAAGTGATCCAAAAGGGACTGAAGGTGAGCAGTAATAGCGCGAGAGAGAGCTTGCGTGCATATAGTTGCCAGATTGGAAATGTTTAGGTAAAAACGTAGTGCATACGGGTTTCTTTTCACAGAAAAGATCTGTTTGGAGGATTTCATTACTGAAGGCGGGCAGGCGTCCCAAAACTTCTGGCAATATAGTGTATATTTTTTGTTTAAGGTCAGGTTGGCCAGTTTTAGAGCAAATAAATTTGCCTAAACAACGGGGGAAAAATAAATCACAGCAACCATGTGGCAAGGGGGGCGTGGTTCAGCGAGGTCTGCAGCGGGAGAGAGAGCCGCGGGACGAGCGGTAAGTGAGTGGGTTGGAAGCAGATTAATAACACCTGTCTCTCGTTCCAGTAATGAGTGCGGAGAGGGTATAAGACATTGGTGGAACCGGAGACCGAGGAGAGAGAGAGGGACTGCTGACGCGACACACACACACCCACGGACATTGAGATGTGAGACACGTTGACCCGGAAGCGGAACGTTTGAACCGACCCCCCTTGTCCTCTTCCTTCCTTCCAACAACGAACATTATCACACTGGTGCCGAAACCCGGGAAGGAAGTAGGACAGCGCCGCCGCCATGCAGACGCCCTCCGCCTCGCCATTTGCGGACATTATCACATCCCTCGCGGTCCTCCATCAGGACCAACATCAAGCCATGCTGGACCTTTGGGCAGACCAGGAGCGCCGCTTCGAGGCCATTGTCTGAGGCCAGCAAGAGGACCGCGAGAAGTTCCGGAGCTGGATCGACCGGGAGGTTCGCACTGAAGCCGCCGGGCTGGCCAGCGCACCGGTCCACGTGCCCCTCCACAAAATGGGGCCAGAGGACAATCCGGAGGCCTTCATAGACCTATTTCAGAAGGCCGCGGAGGCCTGCGGCTGGCCCCGGGCACAGTGGCCGGTGCGCCTCATACCGTTACTAACAGGAGAAGCCCAGGCGGCCGCACAACACCTGCCGGTGGCGAACCTCCTGAAGTACGAGGATCTGAAGAGGGCCATCCTACAGCGGGTCGGTCGGACCCCGGAGCAACACCGCCAGAGGTTCCGCTCCCTGGAATGGGGCAAGGCCGGCCGACCCTTCGCAATTGCCCAACAGCTCCGGGACTCGTGCCGCAGATGGCTCTTGGCCGGCGGAAGCGACGTGGACCATATCGTCGATCTGGTGGTGCTGGAGCAATTCATCACTCGGCTCCCAAGAAAGACCGCCGAGTGGGTCCAGTGCCACCGGCCCACGTCGCTGGAGACGGCCATCAACCTGGCGGAGGACCACCTGGTGGCGTGCCCGGGGGTCGGCGAGCCCTCACTAACCTCTCACTCTCTCTCTCCCCCCTCTGTCTCTCCTTCTCGCCCTGTCCCTCTCCCCAGGTCCCGTCCTCCAGGCCCTCCTCGCGTCCCCCCCCAGAGGATGGGCCCAGGACCGTCCGGGAGTTCGCGGGCTCCGCCCAGGGGGGCGGGGCCGCTGGGGGCGGGTGGGGACAATGGCTCTGGTTTCACACCCTCCCCGCGCTCATTTTCCAACCCACTCCCCGCCGCAGGGGCGGCGGGCAGGCCTGGGCTGGCCTGCTGGCGGTGCGGTGATCCGGAT
The DNA here is from genome assembly GCF_024679245.1 of Pseudorasbora parva. Taxonomy (NCBI): domain Eukaryota; kingdom Metazoa; phylum Chordata; class Actinopteri; order Cypriniformes; family Gobionidae; genus Pseudorasbora; species Pseudorasbora parva. The sequence continues at coordinate 16,993,360 of NC_090174.1, read as the reverse complement.
CATTTTGTGGACCGATGTCCGATGATGGACATCGGAACAATGATCCGGATCCCGAACGTCCCGCGGGCCACCCCCGATCAAGCAGGAGAATACCAAATTCCTGTGAGTATCAAGGGGGGTATATATCAGGCTTTGGTGGATTCAGGATGTAACCAAACCTCGATCCATCAAAGTCTGATGCAGCCTGGGGCATTGGATACAAGCCGCATGGTTAAGGTGCGGTGTGTGCACGGGGATGTGGTGGAATATCCGGTTGTCCCAGTCACGATACAGTTTCGGGGGAAAAAGCATAGTATAGAGGTGGCGGTTAGTCCCCACCTCCGGCATCCGCTAATTCTGGGGACGAATTGGCCCGCCTTTCCGGCTTTATTGGGGTCGTTATGCGCGGATGCCGCTTGGGAGAAAAAGGCGAGGAGGGAGGCGGCGCGAGTGCAGCTTGGAGAGACTGAGGCGGGACCCTTGGGGACAGCTTCAGAGGAACCGAGCGGGATCGAGAGACTGATTCTCTCGGACCGCGATGACTTTCCTCTGGAGCAGTCACAAGATGAGACCCTCAAAAATGCCTTCCAACAGGTCCGATCGATTGACGGCCAGCCTCTCCAACCTGCCTCGCCTGTCTCGTATCCGTATTTTGCCATAATAAAGGATCGGTTGTATCGAGTGACCCAAGGCACTCAGACAAAGGTAGATACAACCCAGTTATTAGTACCAAAGAGCCGCCGGGAAATGCTTTTCCAGGCGGCTCACTCGAATCCAATGGCGGGCCACCTGGGACAGGCGGCCACGCTGAATCGCCTCATGACCCGATTTTTTTTGGCCAGGCATTCATGACAATGTGCGCAGGTGGTGCGCGTCTTGTCCGGAATGTCAGTTGGTGAATCCACTGGCCGCCCCAAAAGCGCCATTGCGCCCCCTTCCATTAATGCAGGTCCCCTTCGAGAGAATTGCGATGGACCTCATCGGGCCATTAGAGCGATCCGCACGCGGACATCGTTTTGCGTTAGTCATCGTGGACTACGCAACACGATATCCGGAGGCAGTGGCTCTCCGCAACATCTCTGCGAAGAGTGTTGCGGACGCACTGTTTCGTCTGATCTCCCCACTGATCAAGGCACGGCGTTTATGTCACGCACGTTGAGCGAACTCTACGGATTATTGGGCATTAAATCCATTCGAACAAGCGTCTATCACCCACAAACGGACGGCTTGGTCGAACGGTTTAATCGCACTCTTAAATCCATGATCCGTAAGTTCGTACAGGAAGACGCCAAAAATTGGGATCGGTGGTTAGAACCCCTCTTATTTGCCGTGCAGGAGGTTCCACAAGCCTCCACGGGGTTTTCCCCCTTCGAGCTTCTCTACGGACGACAGCCCCGGGGGGTGCTGGACGTCCTACGAGAAACTTGGGAGGAGGGACCTTCTTTGGCCAAAAACGAAATTCAGTACGTCCTGGACTTGCGAACAAAACTCCACACCTTGGAGTTTTTTCACCTCTTCCTTCCTTCCAACAACGAACATTATCACAAACCAATATCAGAATAAGCCATTAAAAACCATTGTGGGATTACAAATTTATAAATTGTTATATCAAGGTTCCAATGTAATAGTATACTAACAGTTTGTTATGTACATAATGCTTTACAGTTTGGAGGTACAGACTGACTACATTCTAGGGAGATCAAGCTAATCAGTCTTTTGTCTTTATGCACTTCCTGATCTATAAGCAACATTGTCAGTGATCACATTTGCATCTATTCGTCTGATTGGTACTGTTATGCTGATAGGATTTGGATTGGTGGTCTGATTGGCACTGTTATGCTGATAGGATTAGGACTGGTGACATGGAAATGTATGAGGTGTGTCCCTTTTTACCTAAACAACATGTGCATTCCTTTGTTTAGATTGTCTCCTCCTCTACTGTGTAAATCCCTCCCCCTGAAATGTGGATAAATTACAATGTATACTGTTAGAATTAGACTTGGACGACTGCAGCCACAGACGGCACGTGTGTTTCGCAATAAAGAGGAACGCCTGCCCGAAAGATATACCCAAGCTCTCCTGGTCTTCACTTCTGAGTTTCCAACAGTTTTGGTGTCGTGACCCGGATAGAGATCCTCACCTGAATCCTGCTCAACAAAGATTCTGACTTCGTTCCAGACTGAATCCAGCTCAGCAAAGATTCTGACTTTGTTCCAGACTGAATCCAGCTCAACAAAGATTCTGACTTCGTTCCACCTGAATCCAGCTCAACAAAGATTCTGACTTCGTTCCAGACTGAATCCAGCTCAGCAAAGACTCTGACTTCGTTCCAGACTGAATCCAGCTCAGCAAAGACTCTGACTTCGTTCCAGACTGAATCCAGCTGAATTGTTCTGTACAACCAAGGGTTGGTGAGTCACTCTATCCCAAAGAACCATTAAGACCAGTACAAATTTGTTCTCCTCTGCACAGCCAGAGAAGAGTTGTCAGACAGCTGTAGGGTTTGATTAACTAAGTTATCCTCTAAAAAATGTGTTTTAGAGATGAAAGTTATCCTCTGTTTTCCAGGCAGGGAAGGTTAGCGTCACAAGCTAATAGTTTGTAAGCCTCTGTTTTTCAGGCAGGGAAGAATTGTTTAAAGCCTCTGTTTCTCAGGCAGGGAAGAATTGTTTTGCCTCTGTTCCAGGCAGGGAAGAATTAGCATCACCAGCTAATAGTTGTTCAGCCTCTGTTTTTCAGCAGGGAAGATTAGCATTACAGGCTAATATTTGTGTTGTCCTCTGTTTTGCCAAGGAAGGTGAACAGAAGTTGATCTATGTTAACAAGTATACCCTCTGTTAACTAGAGTTCTAGTGTTTTGATTGTGTGGTTACAAAGAAACATGTTTAGAAAGAATGCTAGACTGATCTCCACAACTGAAAAAGGTGGTCTTGCGACACCTTTGTGGTCAGATAGTGAATTTAAGTCTTTGTTAGGAGAGCACATGGACTCAATTGTGACTGAGTCAGTCAGATTGTTTTTGACAAAGAAATATGAGATCCATCCAGACAAGACTTGGTCGATTGATGAATGTAAAAAAAGTTTTAGGAGCATGTATTCGCAAGAACAACGTGAAAGGCATTATTTGTTGTCACAGAGAATTTGGTTTAGCGCTAGCTAGACAACAGTCTCAGCGTATCTCAGAGCTAGAGAAACAGAACAAAGAGTTCAGTGCTAGGGTAGCATCTTTGACAAAGAAATTGAACCGCAACAAAGCTGCAGAGAAAACTGATGTGAATGAAGTTAGTCAGACTGATAACATTTATCCTGACTTACAAACTTTGTTTGAAACAGATGTAGCTATCCAAACAGTAACTGATGTGCCTGTCGATTCAGTGAAGGTATGTGGTGCAAGGAAAAGATCTGGGATTGAAAGTGTTCCTCATAACTCTGTTGAACAAGTACAAACTATAGCTAAAGGACTAGCACCTAAAGACATAGAAAGATTATCCCAGAGCTTACCCTCAGCACGCACACATTTTTCTGAATTTAGAAGGACATTGTTATGCAAAATGCGTCTCTACGACATGTCGTTAACAGAAGTCACACAGCTGATGTCACAAATTCTAACTGAATCTGAATTCAACAGTTTTGAGTCTGCTGTTACTTCTGAACTACAACATGTCAGTAAAGGCGATATGAGAGAAGGTGTTTTGAAAATTCTAAAGAATATCATGGGACCCAAAGTAGACTGGTCCAAAATCACTAACTGTGTGCAAAGGAAAGAAGAAACTGTCAGCGAATACACTGAAAGATTTTGTCAGTCAGCTGTAACTTACAGTGGAATAGTTGATGATTCTGAATGTGTTTTAGATGACCAGGGAGCTTTTGTTCGCATCTGGTCAGATGGTCTTTTAGCCGAGTACAGAAAAGCATTGCCATTCCTAGATCTAACTTGGTCTAACAATACTCTCAGAAGTAACCTAGAAAGGTTAGCTACATGGGAAAGAGATGCTGATGTTAAGGCAAAAGTAAGAGTAGCAGCAGCTACATTTAGCACAAGAAATCAAGACAACAGATGTCCTAAGAGAGAAGGCAAATGCAACTACTGTGAAAAATCAGGTCACTGGGAGAAAGAGTATAGGAAGAAGTTGCAAGATAGTAAAATAAATACTATACATAATTCTGTTCCTTCTCAGCCAGCCTACAATCCTGAAGTAGTTCCGCCAGGGTACACTAAAACTTTAGGACAGCTTGCTCAGGCTCTTCTAAAAGCACAAAATGAACAGGCAAAAAACTAATTGTTGGGGCTGTGAGTAGCTACCTTTCCCCTGTAATCCGTCACAATAACAATAACATTTTTGTGAAAGGTAGCAAACAAGAGAAAGAGATTGACTTTTTGCTTGATACAGATGCACAAATTACAGTAATTCCTACAAAATTGGCTGAAGGTTTAAACATTGATCCAGCCCTTCAGGCTTCATCAGGAATGGTGTTAGGACAGACTGTAAATGTAAGATGCCCTCATGCAGTGTCCGCACTATTGAATCAAGCAAAAGTCACTTCTGTCACCTCTTCTCAATGGGGAAATTGGTTAACAACCCTCACAGCCCTGAACATTGATTTACAGCGTGCACCTGTCACGAACCCATCCTCATGTATGATGTCTCCAATGACTGAAGTTTTGTTAGAGGATGAAGGAGAAATGACTCATGATTGTGTTACGCTTACATACGCAGCTACAAGTGAAATAGCAGAAACTCCCTTTGAGAATGCAGAATTGGAGTTGTTTGTTGATGGTTCAATCATTGATAACCCCACAAAGGCAGTACAGAGTGCCAGAGAGAGAGTTGAGTCATGTTGGCAGATGCCACCAGAAGGTGGACACACGATCATCCAAGATCAGTGGGTGATGATAAAGTCATTCAGAAACAAGCCCTTAGAGCCTAAGTGTCAAGTACTACATCAAGTGATGTTGATTACAGCTGCTGCAGTGTTGTGTCAGGGAAGGAAAGCTTGGACGCATGTGTCACACTGTAAAGTTGTTCCTCCACCGACAGGGATAGGTTAGGACACACAGACCTTTTAGGAGCCCAGGAAAGAACCGAATGCAACAGGCATCGGGGGCCAATCCTGCGGTGAAGATTCCCTCATAGGCTTTCCCCTACTCACTAGTCCATCCTTACCTCACTGTTCTTTAGGTGTCGCAGGAATTAAGACATAGGGAAAATAGGAACAACAATAGCAGACTCAGATTGAACAGAGGAAACAACCCCAATGTTTGCAGTCTTTTAGAACAAATACTGCTCTGCTGTCTTTTGTTTTCTTTCTTACTCTGTGCAGATACCACTTGATGGCTGTCCCCAGATCTATACGCACCGACTTCCTCACCTGCGCATGAAGCCACAACCTCTAGAGGACAACTAGACCCACTACCGAGCCAATTGTCATGAAAAAAAAAAACACAACGCAGAGAATCACCTACGGGAACTTCAGTCATCTGTCAACATGATCAAGATTGCCTTGCTACTAATCATCATGGACATCGCACAAAGTGTAGACTCCAGAAACAACATATTCTTAGAGCTTATGAATATGTCAAGAAATGCCATGTTTGCTGGAAAGATGTCTGCATGCCACACCCACCTTCCGGAGAAGCAAGAATCCCATGGCTTGCATATGATGGGAGGAACTTCTGGTCTACAACATCCTACCCAGTCAATTCAACAGCAGGTTCACCCTGGTTTCTACATAATTCAGCTCCAACCACAAACCAGAAGATGGCTGCATTCAAGGACTCGCTTATGCACAAACATGGTGGTCAAGTACTCTTGAACAAAATCAAACAAGACATTCTTGATCTTTCAGCAAAATTACATCAGATGACTGAAGATAATTCTTCATGGTTCGGAAACCTGTAAGGTCAACAAATGACTCACAAGGACTATTCCAACCACAAAAGAACATTACCCGTAAGAACTAAACGAACCCAAGTGGCATGTTTGTTTCTGTGTCAGCATGTCATTTGTCACTACAGACAATCAACACAGAGCAAGTGATATGTGCCTGTAACTTTTTCAAGTTACATGAATAGAAGATGGGGCTTATGCTAACAAACATAAGCTATAGAATGGACTTATAAATTTGTATTATGTGAGAGTTATTAGAACTCTCAAAGGGGGGACTGTGGGATTACAAATTTATAAATTGTTATATCAAGGTTCCAATGTAATAGTATACTAACAGTTTGTTATGTACATAATGCTTTACAGTTTGGAGGTACAGACTGACTACATTCTAGGGAGATCAAGCTAATCAGTCTTTTGTCTTTATGCACTTCCTGATCTATAAGCAACATTGTCAGTGATCACATTTGCATCTATTCGTCTGATTGGTACTGTTATGCTGATAGGATTTGGATTGGTGGTCTGATTGGCACTGTTATGCTGATAGGATTAGGACTGGTGACATGGAAATGTATGAGGTGTGTCCCTTTTTACCTAAACAACATGTGCATTCCTTTGTTTAGATTGTCTCCTCCTCTACTGTGTAAATCCCTCCTCCTGAAATGTGGATAAATTACAATGTATACTGTTAGAATTAGACTTGGACGACTGCAGCCACAGACGGCACGTGTGTTTCTCAATAAAGAGGAACGCCTGCCCGAAAGATATACCCAAGCTCTCCTGGTCTTCACTTCTGAGTTTCCATAAAGCCAATAAATAAATACTAAATAAAACATTATTTTAAAAATGTAAAGAAGTCCGTTTTCACAGAGCAGTGTTTTTTTAGTTTTATTATTTTGTAGTTTGTATGGTTAATATTAATGTAGACTAACTGTCAGCACACTAAGGTTTAAAAAAAGGTGATTCTTCTGAAGCGAAGTTATGCATTTGTGTAAGAAAAATATCCATATTTAAAACTTTATAAACTAAAATAACTAGCTTTCGACGGACAGCCATACGCAAGTTGACTTACAGCAAAAGAGAAACCCCTGACGTGATCTATAGGAGAATCACAAGCTTTGACGAATCTTGCGGTTCAAATGAAAAGAGCTGGGCAATTATATTGACAAATTCAAGCCCCTCTTCTCTTATATCGAAATCCTCTGGCATTTCTCTATAAAAATTCTTGTTTTAGACTTCTAGTTCATGCTGTGTTTTGTTTAGCTCTATCCTCTGCACTTCCGCATTTGTGAATACGCATGCACAGTTTAGGATAAATGTATTAAAAAAGTTGTTGTATCATGTAATCATGCACAAACTGAACTTGACCATCTCTAAAGAAAGCTAGATGAGATTTTGATACAGAAATAGAGAAGACATTGATGAAATGCTTTTCATTTATTTGGCAAAAAAAGGAGATTGTGTATTGCTATCTCTACAGGAACTTATGTGCCTTTTTAGCACACAAAGACTGAACTGAAGAATTAACTTGCATTTACCAAACTCCCAACTGCAGTGTAACATTAGCTTATTTATACTCAACATTTCCGCAGGAGCGCAAGGGTGCACGTGGCAAAAATGATGTCAACGTGGAGTGCACGAGACCCAATTTTGCTTGCCGGTACGCACTTCAAATTTTTTAACTTTGCGTGCGCAACCGTAGAAGCACGAGTTCCAGGTGAAACTGGTCAAGCATGACCTCTCCTCACTCAGACTCCTCACTCAGTCTGCGCATCGAGTATAAAACATAGGTATTAAACACCTACCCAAATGGACGAGGTGCACGCGAGAGAGACGTGGAAAACAAACAACCATGCAAATGGAAAATATTGGGGCCGGAAAAGTTATCGAGCGATTAATTGATTTATTGACTATCACGACAGGCCTAGCCATGTGGAGCACTTTTATGATAGATGGATGCACTTTTATGGACTTAAAAATAGGGGTGCACCGATCCGACTGTTTCAGTCCCGATACCGATACCGATGCCTGGGCTTTATGTATCTGTCGATACCCGATACCGATCCAATACTATTGTTAAATTAATAATAAACTGTACACCTTCCTTGAAGAGACTAAAGGCACCAGACTTTACTAAATCAAGATAATAAGACAAAAAAACAGATGTATGCAAAGTGTGGAATTCTTATTTATTTAAAAAACAATTGTGCATTCAAATCTAAAATATAATTTAGGGCTCGACATTAAGCATGCTCATGTCTCTCCTTCGGATAAGTAAAATGGTCATTCACTTGTCCGAGTAAAAAATGTGCTTGTCTGGAAAAAAGTTAGATTTGTGTGTGTGTGTGTGTGTGTGTGTGTGTGTGTGTGTGTGTGTGTGTGTGTGTGTGTGTGTGTGTGTTTTAAATATAACTTATTCTGAAGCAATATTCACTCACAGTTAGTGTTCAATCATAGTGTTCAAATCTGCATATTTGTGATATTTTACCTTTATAAAGGGCATTTTCCCCTAATCTTATTAAATATAAGCTATGCTTCAGGTTTCAAATTATATTCTTAAATTTGATCTATATATTAAACCAGAAAAATTACTACTGCATTAAATAATGTTATGTGATTTGTATTTTTGAATAAACAAAATAAATGTTGAAAAATATAGGAAACTAAACCACCAGTAGGTGGCAGTAGGTGAGTCTTAATGAGTGAGTCATTGAGTCATTAATTCAAACGATTCATTCAAACGACTGATTCCTTTAAGAATGAGACAGTCGTTTACGAACAGGTTATTGAGTCTTTGATTCAACCACTGAATCATTCAAAACATGTGAGATGTGTTATGGTTCTGCTGTTTGGAACTTTGTTGCTTGGAATCTTTGTTTGGAACTATTTTCGCAGCTGAAATAGAACAAAAAGACTCAATATTGCATCTAAAATGTAAGTAACTAATGTTAATGATTGTTTATGGAGCTGTCATAGGAAATCAGTGACATTTTCATCGTGATGGTATTCAGGAAAACAGCACATTTGGTTGCGTGATGTTGTTTAACTGTATCATATGTTATAGAGATAAAACGTAACATTTTGAATGTTTGCCGAAATTACTATGTGTGAGCGGCGCTTTATTGATTTCTCCTGAAGATTTCTCCTCAACAACGTGTCGTTACCGTCAGTTCATTACATTAGCCTTTATCCATATCCTCTATCAGTCACTTACACTAAATTCATCCTTTGCATAGTGCAAAGTCAGTTGCTGAGCTGTATTGTCCACTCCTTTAGTGTTTGCTGAGCTGCAGGAATGCAGCATGCTTTTTAACATGGCGTTTCTGGATTAAATTGGTAGTATTGCCGACAGACGAACTAGTTGTTGTGGTAAGCATAAAAAATCTCTACACATCCGTCTCTCTGGCTCGCTCCATGTTGCTTCGAGCATGCGACACACGTGAAACTGACGAATGACGTAGTTCTGCTGCGAAAAAACAAAAAAACAAACACCTGGATCGGCCTGTGGATCTGTTCATTTTTCCGATCCCCGATCCAGCTTTGTTGTCAGTATCGCGGCCGATATCCGATCCTAATATCGGATCGGTGCACCCCTACTTAAAAACAGAAAGTGGAGAGGGACATTTAGCCACCAGTCATTGTGCTTGAGCCTGACAAGCCAGACCCACATCAAGATGTTTGGTCTGGAAACACACCATTGACAGGGCTCAATCCGAGGGGCGGGATGAATGGTTGTCTTTTAAACTCCCTCTGCACGCAATTGGATAGCGCTTCAACCAACCAGAGCAACGTGAAGCAGAGCTAGTTGAAGCTAGTAAACGTGAAGATTGAATTAGATAAACTAGATCGCCGAACACATCTTTTTAAGAATGACTTCAGTGCCATTCTTTGTTCTTTTCTCACAGAAAAGCTTAACTCCAAGTCTTCCAGAGTCGCGGTCAAAGCTAATTCGAAAGACTGCCGTTCATCAGCTTCTGTGTTTACTAGTAGAACACAAGTGCAACTCGGCCGTCATTATGTCAAGCCCCACCCACCGACTCTATACACCATGTGATTGGCCTGACCAGAGTTTGGTTTTTACAGGTCAGATGTGTATTGAGAGTTGCTAGACGATACTCGAGGCAGATTAGATTTGCTGCCGCTAAGGTGCGTCTAGATTTCTAGGCTAATTGTGCTTCACTCCAGTATTTAAAGTCTGAATAGCAAAGGCTGTGGTTAGAGGAATTAGTCCCCAGTGTGGTTTGCATGAGGCTGTTTAAAGTGCAAGAGATGTAACAGATACCATGCAAACCACGATGATTAAAATAAGACACCTCTGACCCACTTTATATTAGGTGGCCTTAACTACTATGAACTAACCTTGTAATTAATCATTTGATACAATGCACTTATTGTGTACTTACATGTTTTTACATTGTAGTGATCGGCCGATATTGATTTTTTTTATAACTGATACAGATTATTTGGATGTTTATGTGCCGATAGCCCAATATATAGAACCAATATTTATTTAAAGTGTTATTTCTGTTTTTTAAAATTACAGCAACAGCACTGAACTGAGCTTTTTTAAACACTGTAATTTTAGCTGCTCCCTTACATACAGAACAAAAGACATTCACATCATTAAATAGTCTGAAAAAAATAGCATTTTTTTAAATACCATAATCTTTTTAACATTAATGCTGTTTCACCTTTTTATTTATAAATACAGCCATATTAACAACAGGCAAAATATATTTATGAAGTCTAATATTTTCAAATGGAGAACATAAATGAGAGTTGAGTCTATCAAATCCCCATAAGCATAAATATAAGTATTCATTTTAAACTACAGTTTTAAAAGATTTATGTGTTTAATAGACTAAAGATCGAATATTCTCTGGAATTGTAATAGCTATGATGTATTCACGGGTTTTTTTCTTTTTCTTACAGAGTCAGAGTCAATCTCATCTAGTACAGTATCAAAATTAATGTTTGTGTATGTCTATGAAATGCCGACGACAGCGCTGTTTTCATCTCTGCGTTTAACTTACACGTCTCGCGGAGATAGGCCTAATAATTTATTTTCACGGAGCTGTAATTAATTATATGTTTAGTATATAAATGTTATATAGCAGACGTTAATATAATTAGGAGTTTTAAACAAGTCAGTCTTGTTTATACGGTGACTAGCCTATCAACTCAGTGAGAGAACGGCTGAACGCAACAGAGCATAAACAACACCGAGAGAGAAATAAGTTCAGCGCTTTCCAACATGCTCTCATTCATGGTGGCCTAATAATTCATTTTCACGGAGCTGTCATTAATAAGATGTTTATTATATAAATGTTATATAGCAGACATTAAAATAATTTACGGAGTTTTAAACGAGTCGGTCTTGTTTACATAGCCTACGGTAACGTTAGCATATATGCTGGAGCAACAACTTGGTGAGTGAACGCCTTAGCGTTGACGCTTGAGCATAAACACAGAAAGAAAGAAATTGGGTGCTTTTACTTCCAACATGCTCTCTTTCATGGCTGTTTTGTTTCATTCATGTGAAGTTTTTATTGTGACATGACGGATTACATGACGACTCCGTCAGTGAGTTTGTCTCTACAGCACCAAGTTTAAACTACATAACATAACATCTCTATTCTGTCCTCTGCATGCGTGTATGTTGGAATGATGAAGATGCCTCAATGACCACACAGATGAAGAAGTAAATTTGTATCTTTACTTGACTTTGTTGAGTGCAATCATGTTGTTTCTCTCATCTCTGTTAAATTATTTTTTTGTGAAACTGAAAAAGAAATACAAATATGCTTACTTAAATATAAATAAACAAATACAATGACTCATTAATACAATGTTTACATTACCATCGGTAAATTACAGTAGTCATTACGTGATCGCGTGGCGATCTTTTGAAATGTCTGAATAACGCACGTGGAACCGATAACATGCTTCTAATATATACATCATAACAAGATATAGACCCAAAATACATAAATTAAGAATAATAAATGAAACTTACAAGCAAAGCTTCTCCAAGGCGTTAAACAACAACAACGGAAAACGGCTGAAAGATGCACGCGATCTCTCTGATGTGCAGAACGGCTGATATGGCTGCAGAGTTTTCCGTGATTGTCTCTATGCAGCATAACAAATAAAGTTTTACAAAGGGAGGTAGTTTAAATCAAGGGGGTAATCTAGCGCTCGGAAAGCGTTCCACCCCTAGGGGCTGCCATTGCTAACCAAGCGATCACCTGCTGTTAGCATCCCATTGACTCCCATTCATTTTTGAGTCACTTTGACAGTGAATAACTTTACATCAGAGGCGTTTAAAGACTCCATTTGTCCATTGTTTATTTCTAAATTTATTTAAATAGTGCATAAATAATGCATAAAAAGCTCCGTCCCCTTGTATCTTACACTATCGCCCCGCAGAAGCTGTTTTTGTAAAAATAGGCTAACGATTGCGTCATAACCAACACGATTCTGTCGCACAGTTGAGAAATTACCGTATAGACAGGAGGAGACGCTCGCAGGCAATCTTTTACTGTCTATGAGACAGTCGGGGGGACGTGGAGACATAAAGTCTGATAAAGTCAAGGGGGAAGAATGGGGAGAAGCCCATAGTGAGCCAAAAACAACGGGAGAAAATATTTAAGCAACGTGATTCAGCTATTACTTTCCACAACTACTAGAAGACCTACAGCTGTCAGACAGGAGGCTCTCGTCACATCTACGTCGTCAAGCTCAGTCTGAGCCTGCGCAGTTCGCTCAGCCATCAGGAAGTGAGTGCCCCTAGGTTGACTTCATTATTTCGCCGTTGACGTCAATGGGGTCGCTCTGTCCATTTCTTTTACTGTCTATGGTTTAAATAAACCTTTGTAAAACAGCGCCATCTAGCAGAGGGGAATTAACTTTAGACAAGACGTAATAATCTCATAACATCTTATTTGTGCATATCTCAGTTGTGCATTAATGTTATGTTAAACAAAGTTTATTAATTAAGGGATGCAGGTTATTTTACCTTTGAACACCGTTGTTGACTTATCATCCCTCAGACAGTCCGTTAATGGCACGCTTGTATGCAATTCTCAAAACGTCCAGAAGATGGCGCCATTTATCGGGAAATACGATATTACAAAACCGATACCCGAATTATGGGAAAATGCTTAAATATCGGGGAATCCGATATATCGGTTGATCACTAATGTAATTGCGTTTGTAATAATTTCTGTAGTTCCATTTGTAATTACACAGTTGGCACTTCACTTACACCTAACCCTACCCTTAGACTTACCCATACCACCACACCTGTCCCCAACTCTACCCGTATCCCACCTCAATATCAGCAAAGGTGTTTTGTAATACACTTTGAACATAGTAAGTACGAAGACCTAAAAAGATGCAGCTCTGGGCCGCAGTCCAACATCACCGAGACCTCTGCTGCCGACTCCAGAACACTACCGGCCCATTCACCCCTACATGCCCAGACCTCCGACCCCGGTGAGGAGAGACCCCGGCTGGATGAGCACCACACGTCGTCCAGCACACCCACAGACACCTATGGCTCACTACACCCCTGTGAACCTGCAGTCACCAACTCCACGTCCACCGGCTGACCATCAAGCCCCCATCAGGAGGAAGAAATCAAAACACCCCACACACCCACACCAGGAGAAACCCCTGCAACCGAGAGCACAGAGCTACGCTGAAGCTGCAGCCCGGCCTCCTGCTCCGCCCTCCACCTCCACCTCTGCCAGCGAGCTGAGCCAGATCAGAGAGATGCTGCACACACTGTGCAACCAGCTCCTGAGCAGATAAGAACTACACACACAAACACAGTGCTCTATTGTGAAAAAAAAAAAAAAAACATACTACTGTATTTTTTGTACGCTACTATGTATGTGTGCACATGTAGATACACTAGCCTCATATGTTATATTATATTATTAGTTATTAGTTATCTTCTCTCTGTCTTACCACATAGGTCTATCTTTAAAAATACTGATGCGTTCTTTTCAAATAAGTTGTTGGAATATTCAGGGTCTTCATTCTTCAACATTTGGTTCTAAAAGCACAGACCCAGAATTTCTTAAAAATATCAAAGATGCTGATATTATAATCTTAACGGAAACCTGGTGTCGAAATGATGCGCTTACCTACTGTCCCTCAGGCTTTTATGAAATAATTGTGCCCTCAGTGAAACTAAATACAGTCCATCGTGGACGAGACTCGGGAGGAATCCTGGTGTGGTACAGAGAGGATCTGGCCAAACACATTTCTGTTATAACAGTTGGTAAGTTTCATTGCTGGTTAAAACTAAACAATAAAATTAATATTTCAAACACAGACACATATCTCTGTGCCATCTACATTCCTCCAGCGGATTCCCCTTACCATGATGAGGAATACATGAGCAACATCCACACAGAAACCAGCCATTTCCAGGCCCAGGGAAATGTGCTGCTGTGTGGAGACTTTAATGCAAGAACTGGATCTGAACCAGATAACATAGATCCAAAGGGCAATGAATATGTGTTTGGCCACAACCCCCTGAGTCTCACAAAAAATCTCCCACCAAGAAACAATCTAGACCAAACAGTGAACAAAAACGGAAGAGAGTTAGTGCACCTCTGCCGAGCCTCGGGCCTGTACATGCTCAACGGCAGGATCAGAGGGGACTCTTTAGGGAGGTTCACGTGTTGTTCAGCTCTTGGAGCTAGTGTAGTTGACTACGCCATCACTGACATGGACCCATCCTCCTTCAGTGCATTCACTGTCAAACAGCAAACTCCACTTTCTGACCATAACCAAACTAATATTTATATCAAAACACACCACACACCAGAACAAAACAGGCTGGAAACCTGCAAAATGCATCAGGTCCAGCAGAGATACAGGTGGGCTCAAGACAGCCCAGACAAATTTATCCAAGCCCTCAATTCGGAAGAAGTAAAACATCTGATAAATACATTTATTACTACACAATTCGAAACAACTAAAGATGGTGTTAATATGGCTACAAATGAAATAAATTACATATTTACAAAGGCAGCATATAAAAGTGAATTGAAAAAGAAAGTCAAAACATATACTAAAAAAACACCAAAAGATGAAAAATGGTTTGACTCAGACTGCAAAACATTAAGAAAACAACTTAGAAAATTATCAAATCTGAAACATAAAGAACCAGACAACACAGACATAAGAACAGAATACTGTTCAAAACTAAAACAATACAAAGACACAATTAGAGAGAAAAAGCAACACCATCTGACCAAAAGTTTACAGGAAATTGAACACTCAATCAATCAAAATCAGTTCTGGGATATGTGGAATAATCTGAGCACAACAAAACCACAAGATCTACCGATACAAGATGGAGAAATCTGGATGAAGCATTTTGAAAAATTATATAAAGAAATCCCACCAAAACACCTCAATGAGAATTATAATCAGATCAAACTAAATCTACAAATTTATGAAGACACATTTAAAAATAATCAGAATCCTCTTGACTTCCCAATTACACATGAAGAATTGACAAACAAACTCAAAAGCCAGAAAAGTAAGAAATCTTGTGGTCCTGACAGCATTCTGGGTGAGATGCTGAAACACAGCACCCCTGAGCTGCAGACGGCTGTGCTCAAATTATTCAACATTGTACTCAGTTCAGGCTGTTTTCCTGACATCTGGAGCCAAGGACTTATTACCCCAATTCACAAAAGTGGAAATAAATTGGACCCTAATAATTTCAGAGGCATTTGTGTGAGCAGTAATCTGGGGAAGTTATTTAGTAGTATTTTAAACAATAGAATTGTAAACTTCCTTAACGAACACAATGTCCTGAGTCCGAGTCAGATTGGCTTTCTTCCAAATCACAGAACTACTGATCACATTTACACCCTACACACCCTAATCAATAAACACGTAAAACAGACCAAAAACGGAAAAATATTTGCATGCTTTGTCGATTTCAAAAAAGCATTTGATTCTATTTGGCACAACGGATTATAGGGCTGGGCGATATGGCCCAAAAAAATTATCACGATATAATTTAGCATATCAGTCGATATCGATAAATATCACGATTAAATGTAAAATCTTTATTTCTTTAAAGTTTAAAGGCATATTTTTGCTCATGAGTGAAATATGTAGAAAACAGACAGTTAGCTGTAGTTTTAAACTATCCTTTATTGTCAAAACATGACAAACACTTCCCAAACAAGTGAACAATTTATTTAAACTGAGGTAGATTTATTTATTAAAATCTTAACTGTGGTCAGCATTTTTTACTCTCACTATATATCAATAATATATCATTATACAGGGCTTGACATTAAGCATGTTCATGTGCTTGTCCTTGGAACAAGTACATCGTTCAAGCTTGTCCAAGTAAAAAATTAGCTTGTCCGGAAAAGTGTGTGTGTGTTTGTGTGTGTGTGTGTGTGTGTGTGTTTGTGTGTTGTAAATATAATTTATTCTGAAGCAATATTCTCACCAGTGTTCAATCAGCTTTGACATATTTAAATCTGCATATTTGTGGTTTTTATTTTTATTGAATCATTTGAAATTTGTGATATTTTCACCTTTTATAAAGGGCATTTTCCCTTAATCTTATTAACTATAGGCTAAGCTTCATGTTTCATTTTATATTTGTAATTTTGATCAATACATTTAATTAAAATAAAACACTATAAGGGCTGTTACCAATCAAATTAAATAATTTACACTGAAAAATTACAACAGCATTAAATAATGTTTTGAGATTTGTAGTTTTGAATAGACAAATAAGACATGTTGGAAAGTATGTTTAAAGATCAAATTAAACCACCAGTAGGTGGCAGCAGGTGGCCGTCTTAATGAGCGAGTCATTGAGTCGTTCATTCAAACGATTCATTCAAACAATGAATCGTTCATTTACACACGTTGTTGTGAGACGCGTTGCGGTTCTGCTGTGAACGATTTTCGCAGCTGAAACAGAACAAATAATGCAATATTGAGCTTTTATATATTTAATTGTCTAAGTAAAACACTAAGAACGCAATCGGTCAAAAAAAAGCGTTTTAAGAAACATTTTGAGGCCCCTTCTCTTGCCTCACAGTGGATTGGTCCACCGTGCATCTCACCGACACACACACACAAACACACCTCACCGACAGTGGGCTGGTCGGGAGAGAGAAAAGTTCAGTATTTGTGGATCTCCAGTAAGGGCTGTCTAGTCTATTTTATTCATTTTAAACACCAGATGACATTATTTCTCTTTTGATACAGGCGATGCGGAGTCATTAATACATCACCAAAGACAAACAATTATGATAGCGATGTACAAGTCCGATGCTTTAGTGATTATAGTTTGGTAACGTTAGCCTGTTGTAAATAAGTCACCCATTACAGCTAACAAGGTAATAAGCCGGTGTGTGAATGTAGTTAATGTAGATTCACCGCTGTGTTGGGCTGCATGTTATATGGAAGGACTTTGAAGAAACAAGATAATTTAATAATTAAATTCTGTGTGGTCAACGTGAACCTATGATAAGCAGTCCACGCAAGTCGCTCTGTTTTATGTCGGATGGGATCGCTAAAATATCTCCAAACCACTGAAGTTGAGCGAACTAACTTGTCAACGATATCTGTGTCCTCTGAGCTGGCCGTGAGCGCTGCATTTTCTTCATTATTGCTCATTTTTATCGCTCCACTTATCTCCGATCCTCCAAGCCTGTCAGCCACAGACTGTAAACATTACCGCGTGCAGCACCCAGACGCCCGGTCTGCAATACGCATGCGCAGCATTACGCACAGCGCGTAAGCATTATATCGAGAATTTATCGACCTGTTGTTATCGTTTTATCGAGGAAAATTATATCGTGATAATTATCGTTATCGTTTATCGCCCAGCCCTAACGGATTATATCACAAACTTTTACAAAGCGGTGTAGGGGGTAAAGTTTATGACATTATAAAATCAATGTATTCGAACAACAAATGTGCAATACAAATTGGCAACAAACACACAGAATTCTTCACCCAGAAGAGAGGAGTGCGGCAGGGCTGTAGCCTGAGTCCAACGCTGTTCAACATTTACATTAATGAACTAGCGGTGCAGCTGGACCAGTCTACAGGCCCTGGACTCACTCTAGGAGACGAGCAGGTAAAGCTCCTGCTGTACGCAGATGACCTGGTGCTGCTGTCCCCCACTGCACAGGGACTACAGCAGCACCTGGACCTGCTGGAGAAATACTGCCAGAACTGGGCCTTGGCAGTCAACCTCACAAAGACCAACATTATGGTCTTTCAGAAAAAGCCCAGATGTCAGGAACACAGACACCAGTTCAGTCTAGGCAGCACCGCCCTAGAGCACACGATGCAGTATACTTACCTCGGCCTGGTCATCACTGCATCGGGGAGTTTCAGTTTGGCAGTGAATGCTCTCAAAGACAAAGCTCGAAGAGCTCTATACGCCATTAAGAAAAAATTCCAAACCATTGATTTACCGATTCCAATCTGGATTAAAATCTTTGATAGTGTGATTCAGCCCATTGCGCTGTATGGAAGTGAGGTTTGGGGTCCACTCAGTGATCAGAGCTACACTAGATGGGACAGGCATCCAACAGAAGCCCTACACACTGAATTCTGCAAAATTATCCTAAAATTACAAAGAAAAACACCCAATAATGCATGTAGGGCAGAATTAGGCAGATTCCCATTGATTATCAATATGCAAAAAAGATCCCTCAAATTCTGGATGCACCTTAAATCAAGTCCCACAGAATCGCTACATTATAAAGCGTTACAAACCCAAGAACTGAACCCCGAAAAAAGTCCCCTCAGTCAGCTGGTCCTGAGACTTACTAACCAGACTAACTCCACTAACACACACCAGTCTCAGACCAGCACTGCTTCTCACACGAACATCAGAACAAACCAAATTACCAAACAATTGAAGAATACATATCTGGAACATTGGGATCAGGAAACTAAAACACAAAGTAAATTACAATTCTATCGAACTCTAAAATCAAATTATGAATTGGAAAAATATCTCCAGAGTGTCAGAGACACAAAGCAGAGACGGATCCTGACCAAGTACAGGCTCAGTGAGCACAGTCTGGCCATCGAGACGGGCAGGCACAGAAAGAGCTGGTTACCCAGAGAGCAAAGGGTGTGTGTTCACTGTAGGACAGGAGAGATCGAGACAGAGACGCACTTCCTCCTTCACTGTCACAAATACATTTCTATAAGAGACCTCTACTTTAATAAATTTAATACATTAATGAATAACTTTACAGCCATGACTGAAATAGAACAAATAAACATAATACTAGGAGAGGGACAGACAGCCGCACTGGCTGCGAGATACGTGTGTGCGTGCCACAGCCTGAGAGACAGCAGGTGAGTGTGTGTGTAATGTGTGTAATGCATCTGACCTCAGTGTGTGTCCCTACTGTCCACCACAGTGACCCCCTGAATGTGTGATTGTGTGTATATGTTAAAACACTGTGGTATCAAATGTTCTAATTTGTTACACCGGTTATTTAAGTTCAAGTTAAGTTATACGGTGTTGTAATATTTTCTTTCTTATTACTATCAATTATTATTATTTATGTCAATGTGTATTATTATTTATGTAATTCGCTTTGGCAATATTGTATTTTTACATTCATGCCAATAAAGCAATCTTGAATTGAATTGAATTGAAGTACATTGTACTTTTTTTTGATGTAAGTACATAGTACTTAAAGGAACACTCCACTTTTTTGAAAATAGGCTCATTTTCCAAGTCCCTTAGAGTTAAACAGTTGAGTTTTACCGTTTTTGAATCCATTCAGCCTCTGTGTATCTGATCTCTGTATCTGGCGGTAGCACTTTTAGCATTGCTTAGCATACATCATTGAATCATATGAGTCCATTAGCATTGCTCTCAAAAATGACCAAAGACTTTTGACTATTTTTCCTAATTAAAACTTGACTAATCTGTACATTGTGTACTAAGACCATAGACCGTAAAAAAATATGGATGACTCGACATCATCCGTTTCCGCTTGGCAGATTTGAAGCTTTTAGGCGGCCTGCACGGCGCGGACATCTTGGGACCGAGTCTGCGCAGTAGCGATTTCGGGACCGGAGTTGCGCAGTAGAGCGCAGGAAGTAGAGCAGGAAGTACAGCTGCGATATCAAAAGCCCGCCCACACTCTCGCAGATGCAGAACAATTAATTATGTTGGTGTGAAATAAACAGTTATGGAAATGTAGAAATTAAAGCTAAAGCTCCAATCTGCCCCCAAAAATTTCGAAAATAGTCAGTTAGTGCCTCAGTGACAACTTCACTCAGAGAAGACGTCAGTCTCAGCTGTCAATCATGACGTCACACCCCCCGTTTTTATAGCATCAAATAACTAACTCAAACTAAACTTATTTTTAAAACGAACACCTGAAATGAAATAATCGTGATGATAACTGCCTTCAGTGACATAAACTAACTTTGGGGACAAAATTTTGAAGTGTAATTTTATTATTTAGTTTGCCTCGCGTCCATTAGAAAACACAGAGGGGCGGCTATACTGGGACCGGTCACCGGGGGGCGACCAAGGCGCAAAAGCTTCAGTAAATGAGAGGGAGACTGCAGGCTTGACTAAGACCAACAGAAAATTAAAAGTTTAGATTTTTATACCAATATAGATTGGACCTATTTTCTCATTCCTGCGTAAGAATTATGGAACTTTGCGGTCGTACCATGGGTTCAGTGGTGCAATGATATTACGCAGCGCCTGAAAGTAGTCCTCAGATAGGTAACTTCCAATACGACTAGCACTAAGTTTGTGTCGTGTCGTTGCAGCCGGCAAATTATGTAGTGGATTTACTGTGCAATTAACCATATTGTTCTGTGTGTCGTAAAGAGCTGTGATAGTGAGTCGAAGGTGTATACTACTACCATCATGTTTCACAGAATACCAACGAAAATCAAGTAATGAAAGAATCAGTGGTTGACTGCTATGAACCATAGATATTAAAACACCGGTAGATTCAAACAAGAAACTGTGTTTGCTCAAAGCATTTGGGACCAGATGACTATTTGGAAAACATGGATAGTGTTACCACAGTACGGCATCTAAAGGATATGGCCAGACAGGGCGAAGTGTATCTCCCCCTTGACTGTAAGTATAACAATTTTTTTTTTTGTTAGCTTGAATGACCAGATTGAAAAGCACTGCTGTTGTCTTTAGCCAACCTGTGAAAATGTTTCATTGCAGTTATTGTCTACAGTTTCTATGGTACAAAATACTATGTTAGTGATGTTACGTTCTGTTCCAAGGCTTCAGAGCATGTCTCATGCATTGAAAATTATTTGGCAGCCACCAAAAAAATGTTTGTCCCGTCAAAGCCTTATTTGATCAGTTTTTTGTGATTTATGAGTGAGATGACTGGGCGCATGTTAACTGAGTGACAAAGAGAAACAACAGAGAGCGCGCACTCTCTCTGTCTTCATAATTAGCAGTCTTAGCATATTTCATTCACATATTACGTTAGTCAAAATCAAAAGGTCGGCAGACCGAAACCATTTTTTCTTGAATTTTGACTCTTCTCTAACTCACCAGTTTGAATCTGCTCTCCTCGTCCCTTCTGCCCCAGTCTGTTCAGCCAGATTTCTCTTTCACATTTCAAAAGCTTGTCTTCAGTATAACTGTTATTCCGGTTCAAATAGATACGGTTCGGGATCTGCACCAAGTAAATATCTTCTGAATCGTCTCTCACAAATGTTTCCATGGTTACAACGCACGCGCTCTGAGCAAGCAGATCGTCACGCTGTTTATGTTGACAAAAGTTTGCCTATTAGGTGCTGTGTAATATGATCGCACCGCTGCCCTCATGACGGCCGCAAAGTTCCTACGCCGGAATGAGAAAGTAGATCCTAGCTAAAATGGTCTAAAAAAATAGAAACTTTTCATTTTTCATTGGTCTTAGTACACAATGTAACTATAGAGCCCCTTTCACACTGCACATCGGACCCACAATATTCCCGGAACATTGCCGGGTCACCTTCTGTGTGAAAGCCACCACGTCCCGGAATTGATTACCGAATTGAACCCGGGTCGGGGACCTAGTAACATTGCAGGGTTCGACCTTGGACGAGCGCTGTATGAACAAAAGCCAAAACTAATGAATTATTGCTGAATGGATTCAAAGAGGGTAAACCTCAACTGTTTAACTCTAAGGGACATGGAAAAGTGAGCCTATTTTCAAAAAAAGTGGAGTGTTCCTTTAAGGACACCTAATATAAAGTGGGGCAGGTACCTCAAATATAACCAACTGATATGATGTTTATTTTTTTATATTAAACATTGTAGCAGAAGATTTTCAGTCAGTTTTAAATATGACAGTTTGTATAATGTATATAAATACAAATGATCATATTACATGTGTATGTCAAATCAATGTACTCTAAATATATTTATTTTAGGGCTAGTACAAATACCTTTTTTTGAGCTTAGAAGCTTCGGAAGAAATCAACAATTAATATTCAAAGCTTCGTAAGGAGGAGGCTGAACATTCTCTCTAAAAAAGGCAGGAATCTTGAGATTCTCAGCCTCACCCGTGGGCAGGCCTTTTTATGCTCTTAGAACGGACACTGCACTAGTGATACAAAACACAGATCTGTTACGTCCCAGGAACAAGCTCCTATATTTCGCAGTAGATTCATTTAGATTGATAATAACAGGCTTGCTGCGATAGTCAGTGTTAGTGTTAGTTGCTCAGACATAATACCGGTTACATTCCTTGCCCACCACTGCACCGCCGCACAGTCGTTTTCATATTTTATAGTAGCAGAAATGTAAATTCAGTTAAAGAACAGATTAACTAACTACAATTAAAAACTGAACGTGCACCATGAGCCAAACGAGAGTTGCAGCAGGAGTAAGATTTAATTCATCACGAGAATGGGGAACTGGATGACAAGATGACGATCACGGAAGATTTGGTTTCAAAGTGAAATGTAAAAACGCCTATTTAAGGGAGTTTATCATTGTACTGTTTTGTTGTTGTATTTTTTATTAAAAGGTCCTGTTCTTCGCAATCCCATCTTTCAAACTTTAGTTAGTGTGAAATGTTGCTGTTAGAGCATAAATAATACCTGTAAAATTATAAAGCTCAAAGTTCGATGCCAAGCGAGATATTTTATTTAACAGAAGTTCCCTTTCAAATCCTACAGCGAACGGCCGGTTTGGACTACACCCCTGCACTTCCTTGCAGGAATGACTTCACTAGAACAGTTTGTTGACTAACCCTCCGCCCACAAGAACACGCAAAATAGGGGGCGCGGTCTTGTTGCTCTCCCACGTGGAGAAGAGCGCACATTGAGTGCTTGCATCTCTCCGTTATGGTAAGAAGCGGGACCTTTCCGGGGAAAGTGCGCTAAGCTGCTGTCCAATCACAACACGGAAAGCGCTGGCCCAATCAAAACTCATTACGTATTTCTGAAGGAGGGACTTCATAGAACAAGGAAATCATCAGGCCGTTTTTAGGACAGAGAAAACAGCAGTGTACAGATAAGAAAATTGTGTGAAAAATACTTTGTTTGCATGCAAAACAAACTCATGTTATATTGCACACTGTAAACACAAT
Source organism: Pseudorasbora parva (assembly GCF_024679245.1). Lineage (NCBI taxonomy): Eukaryota > Metazoa > Chordata > Actinopteri > Cypriniformes > Gobionidae > Pseudorasbora > Pseudorasbora parva. Next base: position 16,969,881 of record NC_090174.1, on the reverse strand, counting down.
CAAGGCTTCAAAAACACATGAAGAAGTTTAATTTAAGCACACCATCTCATCTCACCTCCATCTGCAGCCCACAGCAGACTGATTGTTGGAGATAGTGCTTAAAGTAACTGTATGCAAGAAATGTATTTCAATTAATCATGACCCTGATATGTCACTAGACATTAAGAAATCATGTTCATTTCAAATACTTATATCACTGACAACAGTAGTCCGGCCAGGATATTGTCATTTAAAGGTCCCGTTCTTCGCGATTCCATCTTTCAAACTTTAGTTAGTGTGAAATGTTGCTGTTAAAGCATAAATAATACCTGTAAAATTATAAAGCTCAAAGTTCAATGCCAAGCGAGATATTTTATATAACAGAAGATCCCTTTCAAAGCCTACAGCGAACAGCCGGTTTGGACTATACCCCTGCACTTCCAGGCATGAATGGCGTCACTAGAACCGTTTGTTGACTAACCCTCTGCCCAAAAGTAAACGCAAAATAGGGGGGTGGTCTTGCTGCTCTCTCACGTGGAGAAGAGCGCGCATTCAGCGCTTGCATCTCCCCTTTTAGGGTAAGAGGTGGGACCTTTGGTGGGACCAAAGTGCGCTAAGCTGCTGTCCAATCACAACACAGGAAGCACTGGCCCAATCAGAACTCGTTACGTGTTTCTGAAGAAGGGACTTCATAGAACAAGGAAATTATCAGGCCTTTTTAGGACAGAGAAATCAGCGCTGTACAGATAAGTAAATTGTGTGAAAAATACTGTTTTTTTACACGCGAAACATGAACTCATGTTATATTGCACACTGTAAACATAATCAAAGCTTCGAAAACACGCGAAGAACGAGACCTTTAATAGTTGTTGTTTCAGCCCCGATTTCAGCCCTGGCAACCTCGATTCGGGGGGAGGGGGGGAGATGTAGTTTTGCAGTACCAGTTTTGGCCACAATCTTACATACGCTTCCTTTAAATATGTTCTGCCAAGCTTTGTAAATATAACACATTTTTAAATATTTTATAATATAAAATGCAACAGTCAGGTTCCGAAAAAAATAATAATTTTTTAACACAAATTTACAAACTAGGGGTTTCAATAGTTTTTTTTTTTAATTAATTGCAATTAATCACACATTTTTTAGCATTATAAACAATCATCTTATGTACATTTATTATTATTATGACAAATGCTTGCAGAGGGCACAAATGGCCAGGTGATTGTTGTTGTTATTAAAGCAGCTCAAATCCTTGTTCAATAATGGTCAAATGTCATTTAATTCAAATGATTCATAGTATTTAATATTTGACAACTTCTTTACTATAGACACTTTTCACAGACTGTGATGACATCGATATCGTAAATCCTGCAAAGTTTTTAGTATTTTTTTATGTATATACGTTTACAATACTTTATATTAAATTACTTTTGCATCAAATTACAAAAAACAAGTTATTGCTGCTGTGAGGGTGTTTCCAATAAAGAGTCTATGGGAGTGATGGTAAAAATTAATATCTTTCTCTCTTTTCACTGCTTTTATCAATCTCACTCTTTTTGTCCCCTCTTTTTAAAAGTTGTGAAATCACTATTGGGGAGTTTTTCTTTTGCTATTTAAGCAAATGCGGACAAACAAAAATATATGTAATGTATGACGACTTCTGCTCTGAGAAACCCGGAAATGTGAAGAGTCTAAAGAAATACTCAGTGGTGGAGGAAAGTACTGAATCTCAGTACTACAGTAAAAAGTACAAATAAACAGAGACATATTTATTTTAGTAAAAGCGGAAGTACCACAATGACAACCCTACTTAAGTAAAAATTACCTGATTTTAAATGTACTTTAAGTATTAAAAGTACTTGCATAACAATTTATTCTCTTAATTTCTTTTTCTTTTCCTTTCGGCTGTTCCCTTCAGGGGTTGCCACAGTGAATCATCTGCCTCCATTTATTCCTATCCCCTGTATCCTCTTCTCTCAGAACGACTACCTTCATGTCCTCGTTCAGTACATCCATAAACCTCCTCTTTGCTCTTCCTCTCGACCTCCTGCCTGGCAGCTCTAACCTCAGCATCCTTTTACCAATATATTCAATCTCCCTGCCCTGAACATGTCCAAACCATCTCAACCTGGCCTCTCTAACTTTGTCTCCAAAACATTTCACATGTGCTGTCCCTCAGATGTACTCATTCCTGATCCTATCTTTCAACATCTATCACTCCAACATCTTCAGCTCTGCAACCTCTTAATGTCTATATTCTAATAATAATAATTAATAGTATGGACTGTGGCATTTTAATTAAGTTAATGTAATTAATTGTGCTTACCATCTAGCCCAGTTTGCATAGAAAGTAATATTTCCTCCAGAGTGGAGAGCGCCTTTCTGAAAATTCAGCTCAGCGCTCTACCCAGAAGCTCCTTTGTGACATATTCTGGTTCAAATATAGGCCTATCTGAAATAAGTAGCTAGGGCTGCCCTCGACTAAAGTTTTTTTCTAGTAGTTGTTCATTTAAGCCATTGTTAACACGGGCGCCTCCATGTCATTGTCTGCTATATATCATAAATTAATTGCCTGGCCACTAGAGACTGGCTCCAAAAGGGAGTCAAATCTGTATCTCCCCCATGTTAAAATGCCCAACTTTACAGCAAGAAATATTTGGTTTACAGCCTGGTTCAACAAGTGGTTTATAGCTAATTACATCTGTTTAAATTATATTAAGCCTAAAGTTCTGTATAATTAAAGGCGTGGCAAATTGAGTGACAGGTGGATTGATGTTTGTCTGTTGCCATCACGTCACCTCAGCTCCACCCACAATCCCGCCTTTTTGCACATTTTCAGTTATCAAACAAACACAAACATCTTTACCTTGATTGCATTTTGTTCAATCAAAACAGCAGTGTGATGTTTTTTTGTTTTGTTTTTCACACTCATGCACTTCAGAAACAAATCTCAGAATATAACAGAGCCGTGTTTTAAAACGAAACACTGGAAAGAATAATTCGCTGAAACCGCAACGTGAGTTGTCGTGCCTATTAATGTAATAAAATTACTATGCACTCTAAAAACTCCAATTAATAAAATGTTGGAAGAGCAAAAAAATATATGTTGAACTAATTTTCTTACTTGTGCTTAGTTAAGAAGACTAATTATATTAAGTCTGCAGAAATATATTTGAAAAACATTAAATGAATTGATATTTTCAAATCCAGTTAACATTTAGAATTGCAAATGTTGACTGGACTAAAAAACACGAATCCAGTTAACATTTTATAAAAGTAGGCTATATGGCCAACACAATATTTTACTATGGTAAATAGATTTTTGTTTGTGCTGTTGAAATGGGCTGTTAGAAACATTTGATAAAATAGCCTATATCAGAACAATATTTGTGAAATTAGATGTATTTTCGATATTTTGTTTATGATGGTAGGCCCTATCTGCATTATAATGAGAAGATGGATCCTACAACACTTACATATTACATATTTAATATACATTACATATTTAATTCATGAACATATGTAGTTAATTGTGGCATTTAATCTGACTCATTTTAATGAATACGTACGAGAGCTTTTTTGACTACGCGAAAGGATCTGTATTGCTCGTTTGATTTCGCGGAAGCATCTCTGGAGTACTTTGATCCGCGGAGGGATACAGATCAAAGGACTTCGCGAGGTTCACCGAGAGGCAGCAGCAATTTTGAGGGTGCAGTTCACGCGTCAGGTAAGTGTTAATGATTAAACTGCAGACAAATATGTCGAACATATTAGGCTTGTGTGGATATTTAACGTTAGACGTGAAGTAAGAAGTAAATTAGAAGTAAATATATCCAAGGGAAATAGGGATTATTTAGGCCTAAGTGATGTCTACGTCAAGTTCACTCCTCATCGCATAAATTATTTACGTTACGTTAATGTGGTCTTTAACCATGTTTAAGTAATAATACATATTTTTGTTTTAAACTATAATACTATATAATGTATTTTAGATTTAATCTCAGCGTGTTGTGTGCTATTTATGTGTCAGACAAACTTTCTCTCATTAGCTATAGGCCAAGGTGCTGTGGTGATTTTTATACGTGCAAATTTACTGAAACATGTCAAATGTGTAACTTAATGTAGGCCAAATAATGTACGCTATTTAGGGTTACGTGGTTGTGTTAAACGTGATTTTTTTCGCGTTCCAACTTTTGAAATGGTCCTGTAAATTAAGGGAACAACATAACCCGAATACTATGATAAAATGGCGCTCATTTCATCGTCCTCACAAGTGGGACGAATTCTAAACTTTAGTTTAGTCACACATGCAAGTAAATTTTTTATATTGATAAAATGTATAAAGAATATATATTTTTTTATATTATTATTATTAATTTTTCTCTTTCTTTCTCCAACAGGGTGTGACCAAGATATCCATTGATGCTGACTGGTTGCAAAATTTCTCATCCAAGCCAGTCAGTTCTTCTTAAAGGGATAGTTAACCCAAAAATGAAAATTCTGTCATTTACCCTCATGTTGTTCCAAACCTGTATGAGTTTCTTTGTTCTGCTGAACACAAAATAAGATATTTGGAAGAATGTATGTAACCAAGCAGATGGAGCAACCAATCACTACCATAGTAGGGGGAAATACCATGGTAGTAAATGGTTGCTCCACCTGCTTTGTTACAAACATTCTTCCAAATATCTTATTTTGTGTTCAGCAGAATAAAGAAAATTATACAGTATTTGAACAATATGAGGGCGAATAAATGAGGACAGAATTTTCATTTTTGGTGAACTATCCCTTTTCCAGCTGAAACACTGACAAGTAGCAAGAATGCTCCACTGTATCTACTTTGACTGTGTGTGTTTTCAAAACTAAAGGTGCATTAAAGACATTATAGAAAAGTGACAAGGGCTTTGGTCATTTTTTAATTATTTAAAGATATTTGAAATTAATTCTTATGAAAATGTATTGTTTGTATGCCAAATGTTATAAATGCAGATGCAATGTGCTTTAATTTGTTTTTATCCTCACTATAACATGTTAACTAGTTCCACCACTGCAATCTCTAGTAACAATTAAAACCATTTAAAAATTAAACCCCTAATTAAAAAGTTTTAGTTGAATTAATTATAAAAACAGGTTGAGTAAACATACATTTTAAAGTTGAAGTCAAGTTTGAGCCAACTAAAAATTATTAATTCAATTAACTTTAAAAATAATTGAGCAAACTTACATTTTAATGTTGAAGTCAAGTTTGAGCCAATTAAAAAATATTAATTCAGGTAACAATTTCTAGAACGAAATTGAGTGAACATAAAATATCTGTGGAACTAGTTACTAAATAATAATTAGTTGAAAGCACTAGAAATTTTTTACAGTGCACTGTAAAAAATCCAACTTGCAAAATGTTGACTCAGTTTCAGATTTTAAGTTGAGTGGACAAATTTTTGAGGACAATGTTGAGTTTACTTATAAGAACGATTTCACTGCACGTATACTATGTCGTCCACTGAACACAAACAAGTAAGTTGAGAAAACGTAATGTTTTCATTTATTCATAACTTCCCGTCATCGCGCATGCGCAGAATGTCAGCGCTGTACCTTGCACGGGGTTTCCTCCTTCAACCACGCTTTGGAAGGGACTGGATTTCATCTGGTTGAGGTAAGTTTTCTTTAAAGGGGGCGTGAAACACTCAGTTTTAGTCAATCTCATGTCAATCTTGAGTACCTATAGAGTAGTATTGCATCCTTCATATCTCCGAAAAGTCTTTAGTTTTATCATATTTATAAAAGAAATATGGGCTGTACCGAGTCTTTCCGGAAAAAACCGAGCGCCTGGAGGCGTATCGTGTGGGCGGAGCTAAAGAATGACGAATGTGCATGTGCACAAAGCGGTGATGTCCTCAAGCGTGGAGAAACCCATCTATCTCAGCTAATACAGATAATGATCCACAATCAAATCTGAGGCTGAAATAAATTGAACAGGAGAAACGGCAACATCAGGACGTCCGTCCCTGTGGTATGTACTGTATTTAGGGGCCTTTGTGTGTCTTTACGCGCAGTTTATGAGGACATGATTTGGTTTATGGACTATTGTATGTGACTAACGTTAGACCTTAGCAAGAGGTAGCAAGCAAACCAGTTTTGCACGTCAGAGTCAGAATAGTGTAACGTTATACAGAACAACAAAGGAGTAACCGTTAGCGCATTTGAATGACGAAGCACGCGATCGTATCGTTTACTGATGTTTACTCATGCGACGGTAGCCAATAGCAGAGACATTTGAAGTTGATTTACTCACTGGCTGCTTCCAAGGACCGAACCTTTATCGCTGGGACCGCTCTGTCAAAAACACACTTCTTTGGTATGATTTGGTGAAGTCCTGTGACAGCAGTGACCGTGGAAATCCACTTTGCGACGCGACTGAAGCGATGCCTTGAAGCTTCCCGTCATTTCTGCGTTCAAATCGGTTCAAATGCAGCGCTGCCTTCCCGGAATGCTGTGCTGAAGCGTTGAAGTCCCTCGACGTCACCCATAGGAATAAAGTGGAGCGCGGCGTGACAGAAGTGTTGCGCGGACGACTGGATCTGCAGCTGAGAGACTGTTTACAGCGTGCATTTCCTCTCTCTCCCTCTAGTTACGCGCGCGCACCCTACCGGGAGAAGAGCCCGTACGGCCCATACAAGGACCTTCCGATCTATTTAACGTCAAGTAGACCCATACTCGAAAAAAACTCGCCGAAACTTGTGAGAAACCGGAAGGAGTATTTTTAACACAGAAATACTCCATCAAACGTCCAACATTAGTTTTTGGAAACTTTGTCTATGTTTAGGATGGGAATCCAAGTCTTTAAAGGTGTAAAAAGCTCAGTATGCATGAAACAGCATTTCACCCCCCCTTTAAGCTTTATGAATAAATTAAGCTACATATATGGCACACCTTGTTTGTTAAATGTTAAAAGACTAAACTCATACTAAAGCATGTGGTGATTAGTTATCTTGTTTGTTATCTGTTATGTTCGGTGATGCTGTTAGCAATCTGTTAACATTTGAAGGTATGTATCAACATATACAGCTAGAGTATGGCTGGATGGACTATATTTTTGTGGAGACTATATAAAATGTAGGCCTATATTGCTAGAGATTGTCCACGTAGCACAGTAACGTCTATTTAAAGCTGCACTTTGTAATACACTTTTTTATGTTCAAAATTGACGAAACATACAATGAACAAGTATTTTATGAATCCATTTTTCAAACCATGTTTTTGTCTTATCTTGAATCATTACACTACACCTATAATACATGTTTATTTTGGGACTATTTTAGCTCAGTCGGCGTCGATGCGGAGTTTCACAGTACTTTCGGCGTGACTCGTCCTCATAGACATAAACAGAGAGAAGTAGCTCCGACTACAATGTTCTTGTGCAAGACGCACACCGTTTTGTTTTGATTAACGTGCGCCAAAAGTTACAGCTTGAACGTTATTGACAACTTACACAAGTGTGAGGAAACATGCTTGAACGAGAAAAGAATAAGAAGGACGTGCATGATGTTAGAAATGTTAAAGACAGCATGTAAGTGCCAATCTTTTGTGTTTATTGCAATTTGATAGTGAAACATATACCCAATTTTGTCAAAAAGCTCACAGTGGGTAGCATTACCGTAAACACAGTAGGTTATGTCTTAACTGAACATAAATAATTTAGTGAATCCAAGATGTTTTAGTAGGATGTATTCGATGTGCTTTAGCTCTTAAAGGGACAGCAATCTAAGTACGTTACCTGCCGTCTTCTGTATATATTGTTACTCAGACAAGACAAAATCACTTAATGCTCTTTTATATCTTTATAAATACATTTATATTTAATTAAAACAGGGAGGGAATACTATGTATTGGGTTGTAATATCTTTTTATAATTCAATTTCTGTAATTCTACATGTTAAATTAACACACTGTAACTGCTTTTGCGTTTGTTTTTGTATTTGTCCTGTTTAGAAAAAAGAAAAAATAGCAACAACATCAAACATCAGTGATGCACTGACAAAAATCTGGCAGATGTGCACAAAATGTGACCTTTTGAAAGATCAGGTGAGTTTATTATTTTTAGATCTAAATGAAGTGTACACTTAATTCTTTCTGTAATAACAATGTTTTTTTTTCAGGAGAGCACCTTTTCCCTTCATTGGATGAACACACATCTAGTTGTACAGAGTATGGAGATGAGATGAAGTTCTTACTAGACCAACTTGAACATCAGGTAATTGTTTAGCATGTGATATATGTTTGATTAAAGGTTGAATGGTGTCATCTCTCTGTCAAGCTAAGTCCCATGCCTCTCTTTGGATATAACTTGTTCCATATTTGTTTTTTCTTTCTTTCAGTCACATACACTCCATTGTACTTGCTCAAAGAAAGGCCACAACTTTCAGAGGGACCTTTGTTTATGAGAGAAAAGTTTTGAAACATCCTGAAGACTTGCCTGGTAAGAAGATGTGTGTCATCATCAGCATATACACTCATGCCTGAAATACTTCACCTGTTCACCTGTTTATCAGGTCTATTTTGTCAAAAAGCTCACAGTGGGTAGCATTACCGTAAACACAGTAGGTTATGTCTTAAGTGAACATAAATAATTTAGTGAATCCAAGATGTTTTAGTAGGATGTATTAGATATGTGCTTTAGCTCTTAAAGGGACAGCAATCTATGTACCTGCCGTCTTGTGTATATATATTGTTACTCAAACAACAAGACAAAATCACTTAATGCTCTTTTGTATCTTTATAAATACATGTATATTTAATTAATACTGTGAAGACTATGCATTGGGTTGTTTTCACATTTTATTATTCCATTTCTGTAATGCTACGTGTTAAATTAACATACTGTAACTGCTTTTGTGTTTGTTTTTGTATTTGTCCTGTTTAGAAAGAAAAAAAAAAAAAAGCAACAACATCAAACATCAGTGATGCACTGACAAAAATCTGGCAGATGTGCAAAAACTGTGACCTTTTGAAAGATCAGGTGAGTTTATTATTTTTAGATCTAAATTAAGTGTACACTTAATTCTTACTGTTATAACAATGTTTTTGTTTTTTTCAGGGTCTGTGCTAAGTATTACAGGAGAGCACCTTTTCCCTTCATTAGATGAACACACATCTAGTTGTACAGAGTATGGAGATGAGATGAAGTTCTTACTAAACCAACTTGAACATCAGGTAATTGTTTAGCATGTGATATATGTTTGATTAAAGGTTGAATGGTGTCATCTCTCTGTCAAGCTAAGTCCCATGCCTCTCTTTGGATATAACTTGGATATAACTTGTTCCATATTTGTTTTTTCTGTCTTTCAGTCACATACACTTCAATGTACTTGCTCAAAGAAAGGCAACAACTTTCAGAGGGACCTTTGTTTATAAGAGAAAAGTTTGGAAACATCCTGAAGACTTGCCTGGTAAGATGATGTGTGTCATCATCAGCATACACTCATGCCTGAAATACTTTACCTGTTCACCTGCTTATCAGGTCCTTTTAGGTATACAAAACTTATCATTTGCTCTCTGTCAGCCAAAAGGCAGAGTAAAGAGATGAAAGCAGGGTACAAAGTCATGGTAAAAAATACTAAATTGAAAAATCATATTTGAAACTTTCTCAGTGATCAGTTTGATTTCATCTGAGAGCACAAATTCAACAAGTTGTTGTTGAATCAGCATTGTAATTACATCAATGCTGAAATGGCTTCTAACAGCACAGGTTCAGGTTTGACAGTGTTTGGGCTTGGGAAATATATTATGTTTATCAGTTTTAGTTCAATAGCTGAATTTGAACAAGCTTAAAAGGTTAGTTCAACTAAAAATGAAAATTAGCCCATGGTTTGTTCACCCTCAAGTCATTCTAGGTGTATAGGACATTCTTCATATATGCAGAGTTAAATAAATAATATCATGGCTCTTCAAAGCTTTATAATGGCATTGAATGGTGGTTTCTGTTTTGAAGTCCATAAAAGTGCATCTATCCATCATAAAAGTGTATCATTCATTCATTCATTCATTCATTCATTCATTCATTCATTCATTCATTCATTCATTCAAGCGAAGTAGCGTGTTTGTGTAAGAAAAATATCCATACTTAAAACTGTATAGACTAAAATATCTAGCTTCCAACGGTATGCAAGTCGACATGCGCTTGTGTGTGGGGCAGTTATATGATGGATAGAATAGCTGATGGATGGGTAGGTAAAAATGCGCTTTTTAATATATAACTCTGATATAACTCTGACTTGAGGGTGATTAAATCATGGTTTAATTTCATTTTTGGTAGGAACTAACCCTTTATAATCAGGGCCACCTTTACTTTTCAAATAAAGTTACATGAGCATGTTTAGGAACACACTGAACATACTGTGGTCCACTGGAAAATCCCAAATTTTATGCTTATTTCTATTGCAGGACATAGAGCCAGGATAAAGGGAGAAGATGAGGATCTTAACCATCTTTGAAAATGATGCCACCATCCACTCAAACCCAAATATAAGGTGCCTCTCTGTCATACTAAGAGCAGATTGGACCAGGTACTGTGCAATACCTTTGCTGCAATTGTTACTAAATATTTTTTTCAAAAGTGCTTAATGTTTTTGACCCCCAGTGCTCAGCAAGAGTCTGGTCCTTAAAAAAAAATGCTGCAGTCTTTATGGATAATCATAAGGTTGAGCATTTATTTATTTCAATTTGTACTCTAATTTAGTGCATAATCTTTTTTTGTTTATAAATATTGAAGAGTGGAGTAGAAGTTCATCACCTTCTAATGTACCTATTGGAGATAGAAAATGCTGTTTTGCAGAATTGTCAATAAATATTTTCTGTAATAATGGCAATGTATGTTGTATTGTGTTCTATTTTCAGTGTGGTTTGTTCTTGCTGCATTTGGATTCTTAACGTGAGGGCTATACAAGTATCTGGGTTAGATATTTGAAGAAAGTTGAACCAACTTACAAAAAGTACAAAGTTGAGTTAACTTAAAAAAATAAAGCAACCAGCTGCAAAGCATTTTTGAGTTTACTGAACTTCAAGACTTCTGAAGTTGTGCTAACTTGTTTCTTTGAGTTGGACTGGTAGTTAGATGGACTTACTGAGTAAAGTATAATTAACTTAATCAAATAAGTTTAGTGAACTTTCAAAAATGATTTGGCATAACTTCAACCACTGAAGTTGAGTAAACTCAAAAATGCTTTGCAGCTGGTTGCTTTATTTTTTTAAAGTTAACTCAACTTTTTATTTTTTACAGTGTGACATGAGAAGAAAATTTGCACTAAATTAACAATCTTTTAAATACTTCCTAATTTCACTAACCTTTAGTGTCGTGATTTATTTATTTATTTGATTAAACATGGATCTTTATTTAAAATGGCTTATTTCTGCTTTTGTAGGCTCATTCAGTAAATATAAGCACCTAATGTGCAAACTGGGTGCCAGTGTGATGAGACGTCATGCTCGGCTAGATTCGCCGAGAACTCGTTCATCTTCGGATGCGGAGCTGCGCGTTGAGTTACAAAAAATGCATATTATTTTGTTGTAAGGTGATATTTTTGCAAATGTTTCTTAAATAAATCAATGATATTTGTCCACTGGAACGATCACTTTAAATTGAAAATGGTTTACTAAAAGGCCTGCTTCAAATAAAAGACGTTCTTATCGGCAGTTCAGGTAAATAAAGGCCCCAGTCTTGATTTGAGGAATTACGGTAGCCTATCTAAAATAATATGACTATCTTAAATAACCCAGAGTCGATAATGTCGGGATGTTCGCATTTCTAAAGCTGAAGAGAATGAACACTAGCCGAAATAACGGCAGCGCTTTGCTAGTTGGTTATTAAACTCAACCAAAAGCTGTACTATTAATCAGATAAATACAACATATAATCATGTATTAAACAAGTAATCTTACAATTTGCATCTGTGGAAAAGTACACAAATATGCACATGAACTTGACCGCGCTCTGACTCTCGTTGTGGATTTCCTGCGCGCGTGCTGATACACTAGGGAACTAAAGCACGGAGAATACATATAACATTATATATTACAATCACCGCTTTGATAAATTATTATCAAAGCCTTACATTATTACTATGCTCAGTAGTACGGTTTAATCTTAGCCGTTGTACTCTGCTTTTTATCTTGTCCACCGATTTTTCTGTGTGTTCTCCTGCTTTTAATAATGTAAAGCTGCTTTGAAACAATGAAACAATTGTGAAAAGCGCTATAGCCTAAATTAAAATTGAATTGAATAAATAGATGAGCTAATAATAATAATCACTTTAATTTATATAGCGCCTTTCAAAGGACCCAAGGTCGCTTGCTCACTGACTTTATTGAATATTTTTGTGTGATAAAGAAAGTGTCTATTTTTGTCTTTTTGGCCAAAACAGACATGGCAGCAAGTCAATATCAAATATGAACATTCTGCAGAATGGTAAAGGCCCTGACTAATACTTAAGCACAAGCCACAGTCTTTTTTCTGCTAAAACAGTACAGACAATGGCCCTCATTTATCAATCTTGAGTAAAAACGGGCGTGTATGTGGGCATAAGATTATGCTTACACTTCTCTCACCGCTTGATTTATGAAGCTGTGCGCACCTCTGCAATCCAGGTGTACGCAGTATTTACCCTAGATAAATGCCTCGGCTGAAAACGATCGTCATTAAAATAAAACACCCCTATATATTCAAGTCTCCGCCTCCCCCACGCCCTCATTTTACGCCATGGATACACGGAAGACGGCAAAGAAGCGAAACTTCTCCGATGTTGAGATCGGCGCATTTCAATCATCTTACTAGTCCACTAGTCAGGGCACTGATTAGGACATAAGTCAATGGGCTGACTCCCTGATCAGTGCCCTAACTACTGAACTAGTGAGATGATTGAGACGCACGCGCCCATCGAGCCGATCACCAAGGAAGTGGAAAAAAGCAAAATTGTTTTATTTGAGAGTTTAAAGAGTGGGATTAAAGGCACCCAAAAAAACTAAATGTGGACCTAAATTAAGGGTAGGCCTACTGTTAATAGTGTGGGGGTTCAGAAACGCACTCCAGCTGTTTAAATAGCTGTTTGGATGTGAAATTATCACAATGCATTATTTTACAGAACGTGTTTTGAAACAATTAGCATTTAATTTCGTATCACGGCACGTGTAGGCTATTGGGGTGTACGATAGTGATGATGTGATGTGGAGTACCATTCATTCACATTAATAATTGCATGACAATTTGTAAGATTCTTCTTCTTCTTATGATTTTTATTATTAATGACGCTTATTGTTATTTAAAAGAAGAATGTCGTTATTATTTATTTTATTATTATTATTTTTTAAAAGAAGAAGAATGTCATTTTTATTATTTTGTCAGTCTGAATTATTTTCAGTCCCAGTCCGTGCGCAGCTGTCGGGCCTAACCCTGAAACGTCAGGTAAAGCGCACAGGCTCACGACTGGAGGAATACATATGCCTACAAATCAAATGCTTGGTATCACACAAATTAAACATTGAAGTCAATGTTGCACAAAAATAAACACTGAAGTTTATAATCACTATGTTGTTGTTGTTTTTTACAGTGGGTCATAATATAGCATATCTTTGTCAGTGCGTTTTGTGGTGTTGGGAATCGTTTTTCTGCGCATTTTCGCACTAACTCAAAACGTGCGTACACCACCTCCTGAGCTGCCATAGGATTTGAGCGTGCCGTATGTCAACGTCCATATTGATAAATCTCAAAGTCACCGTGGGTTTGGGTGTACGCAAGGTGTACGCTCATTTGATAAATGAGGGCCAATGTGCATGAGCAGGCACCAGTTCTGGGTACAATATTTTGCATCAACTTTACAGCAGAAAAAAACATGTTTACAGCCTGGTACAAATTGTGGTTTTGGCTTATAAGGCTAATTTTGATCTTCATGACAACTGTGAGGGGGGGGGGAATTCATTCGTTTACATTACATAAAACCTTAAAGTTCTGCATAATTAAGGGCGTGGTTACAAGTGGATAGCCATTTATCTGCCGTCTATAGTCATTGCATCACATAAAGCCTTAAATGTGCAGCTCCGCGCACATCCCGCCTTTTTGCCCATTTTCTGTTATCCGGGAGTGACACGCGATGACTCGTTTACAAGTAGGTGTGTAAGAAAATATTGATACACGTGAATATCCAATATTATGTTTGGCGATAGTGTATCGATTCTTAAAAACGCTGTATCGATATTTATATATTTATTTATTTATTTACATCCAAGATTCGTGGCTTTGTGTTCGGTTTAAACCACAGACTGTATAACACCCAACCGCTAGATGGCAGTGTTATCTCAGAACGTATAACGGACGCGGACCCGGAGAAGCGCAAGGTGAAAGTGCGCGCATCACTAGTGTTTACATTAGCAAACCCAGCTCTCAACACGATAGAATTATTCCGCACTTGCAGTATACAGAGCTGAAGTGTGGACTCATGCTGGTTTCAGCTAAAAAGAAGCCACTAAGGAAATAGACAAGAATCATTTTGTTTGCAAAATAGGCCAAGTTAAAATCGAATACTCGGGAAACACATTGAAACAGAGAGCTCGCTTAACATCCTGACGTCACCCGCGCTGCTGAGAAGTGTTTCGATAGAATGTACTGCACGTTTTCCTCTCAGTAACAAAATAAACACACACCAAAACTGACAGCGGTGGCAGGAGAACGAAAGATAATAGCGATGTGGATATGGATGCACCAGCTCTGCAGCTCAGTAACGTTACTTGCAATAGCACTTTATACAATAGACTGCTTTATAGAAAACAGCTTTAGGGTCCGATCACACAGAACGCGTTTTTCAGGTTTGAAAACGCGAGGCGCACTGCACTCCCTTTTTTGGTCGGCGTTTTCTCATTCAAAAATTAGCAGTGTGCTTTAATGTTTCTAGGCAACCCCCGAATCACCTGTACTGTCAGTCAAATCAATGTAACGGTCAACACAACGGAAGGCCCGCCGCTTCATTCATTCGGTTGGACAACAGAAAATAAGCGCAATGATGTTGCACGCTTTTCCGCTCAGAGTTGACTTTTTTCAACTTTATGCGCTCGGAGCGCTCCTTCAAAAACGCGAGGCGCAGCAAGCGGTTTAAACGCGAGGCGCCCAGGGCGCATAAGCAGCGCGCATAACGCTCTCTGCCAACCGAAATCCATTGAAAAAAGGCGCCTCTCGCTGCAAAAACGCGTTCTGTGTGATCGGGGCTACTGTGTTAAATATAAAACAAACAGTCATTCAGTCATGGAATGGACTGCACGTTCTGTTGTTAAATAGCCACTGCTATACTGTGAACCTTTAAAACATATACACATAAAGAATCCTGCAGTAACTTTACATTTCCCTCAACTTAGATTGCACATTGCATATGATTAGTGATATAAATTATACTGTATTAATTAAATAAAATACTTTGTCTCGTGTTTTAGGCTTATGGTTGTGTCCTTTATTCTTTTAAATTATAAAAAACAAAAACACACAAAAAAGAAATATCGCAATATATTGTAGAGCTGCAACTAACGATTATTTTTTCTGTCGTCTAATCTAACGATTATTTGTTCGATTAGTCGACTAATCTAACGATTTATTTTTTTACCCTTTGAAATTTTTCAAAATTCTGTGGCACCCCCTCGCATAAGTTACGCTAGAGGTGTAACAGTACAGACTGCTCACAGTTTGCTTTGTATTACGGTTTTAGGTTCACGTTTCAGTACAGTTCGGTATTTGCTTTGTTCAGGGGAAAAAGGACTACTGTCAAATGAAAATAAAGAAAATAAGAACAGATAACTTAAATAGAAGCAGCAGCACAAATAAATACTATTGAGCAAAGATGAGAACAAAATAAAAAATGCTTTTCAGGTAGGTCTATTAGTTTTTAGGTAGAGAAATGGAATGAAGTAATCAAAAGTAAAATAACCACACATTTAACTGTTTAAAATAAAAAATAATAATCCTTATTAAACTTACAAAAGCTATTCAGTCAGGAGCAGTGAGTGATGTCTTTATCTTTTGTTTGACATTAAACAGACAGCAGTGAAGGCTACTGCCCCTTTAAGACCCACGGATGGTCGTCGTATTTTCTGTATAAAGTTCACTTAAGGCATAGAGTAGGCTATGACAGTTTGACATACTTTTTGTGAGTTTGTCCGTTTAAGCACAGGATTTGAAAGATAACTCAATATTTGCGCGCTTTGGGACGAGTGCACAAAGACAGATCTTCTCATTCGAGTCTCCTGGCTACAAGGGGGTGATGACGGTGAAAATGACTGCTCATATTCGGACGTACAGCAGCACTCGCATGCGTTTTATAAAGTTTACAAAGAGAGACCGTTTTGCCCACGTTTTTCTTTTATTATCGCTGTTGTTGTAGTGTATACCTGAGGAGTCAGCGCGTGTATCCATCGACAGAAACATACATACAGCATTATTTCCAAGTTACAACCCATATTAAAGATGCGTCATCAGATGCGAGATGAACCGAAGTGTAAGTGCGTCCCCGCAACTTTTGCTCGGGATCCCGGTTGGGAAACACTGGTCTGTATTGATTGACACCGCGCTGGTTTGTTTAGAATTATATGAGCGCCGTGACCACGCGCTGCCGCGTGATGAAGACGTGTCGCAACTCTGTTATTCAACTGCTCTGGTTTTAAAAGCTATGTCATACTAAATGCGCCAAAATGCAATAAAACTTGTTTTACGGTCGAATGCAACGCGTGTGTGTGTGTGTGTGTGTGTGAGTGAATAAGAGACACGCAAAAGGACGGAGAGAGAACTTAAGGAAATGCAGCTAAACGAATATGTGTGCGTCTTTTAAATAGCGTAAAAATGAATGAATGACGAATGTGGCGGCCGTTATTGATTATGTGGCAGTCCGCCACAAATTAGTCTATGTGTGGGAAACGTTTGGCCTCTGTTTAAAGTATTCCCATACTTTTGATATTCGCGGTCTAGGTTTTTGTGATAGAACCAGGAGCAGAAACCAACATTACGCGAGATGAACGTCTGACACGACGCGTCGACGCATTTCACGAACGTCGTCGTATTTCCGTAGTCGACGCCATCGATGACGTCGACGCGTCGTTGCAGCACTAATATATTGCCTCTCTTACAATATCGCAATATATTGCAATATATCGTATCGTAACCCCTGTATCGTGATACGTATTGTATCGCCAGAGTCTTGGCAATACACAGCCCTATTTACAAGATGACAACGCCCAGCTCGACCATACTTTAAGCTTCAGAACGGCTTGTTGGAATCCTATGGGTGACATCACGGACCCTAAGTCCATATTTTTTTTACAGTCTATGAGGGGGCGGGGCCAAGATGGCGTCGTGAAAAGACGGTTTTGATGTAGCTCTTAAAAACTTTGTTCAAATCCCGGTTTAATTTAAACCTGTTCATGTTCAGAACTGATCCGAAGGTGCTATTTAATTTATTAATTAAATAGTCACACTTTTTTTTTTTTTTTGTGCAGTTTAGTTAAGCTTTTGTTAGACACGCATTTTGCTAAACGTTAGTACCTAGTCATAATCTACGTGCTTTTCTACAATTGTTGTGCTGACTTGCAAATATGGAAGATAAAGAAGAAACTCATCTTGCTATGCACAGTTATGCAAGGGGAACGCTAAGCAATGAAATGGATGCTGGACAGTCTGGTGGTTTCGTGCCTTTACCCGACACTCCTGAACCTAACCCTGCCAAAAAAAGCAAACCGAGTTTTGATAGTCCAGCGGTGAGTGATACTATGCTAATGAGATTCATGCAGAGAATGGAGGCCATGCACAAAGAAACTTTGCGCCGAATTCAAGGAGTTGAAAAGACGGTCATTGAGAACTCGAACTCTATTAAACAGATGAAAAAACCGACGAAATGGAAAAGAAAATCGGAAAGTTGGAGAAAGAAAACGTCAAACTTCGTGACAGATGTAGCGATTTGGATGCTTACAAGAGGAGGTGGACCCATTGCCGGGTCGCCTTCTGTGTGAAAGCAACCACATCCCGGAATTGATTACCGAATTGAACCCGGGTCGGGGACCTAGTAACATTGCGGTATTCGACCCGGGACGAGCGCTGTGTGAAAAAAAGCCAAAACTAATGCCGCAACGTGTACGTAGTTATCGTGCGACTCCTAGAGCTTGTTTTTTCAATAATACAACCCTGCAGTGCCAGAAGAGCTAGTCGGTGTTTTAAACTCAGAGTGTTCGTATACAAAAGAAACTAAAATTAAACAAGCAAGAAATGTGCGCAAACTGGACACAAGTCGAGACCACGGAGCTCCTTACTATCCGCGCTGAAGCTGAGATTGCTCGCCCTTATACGTCACATCAGGATGTCACGTGTCAACTCGTTCCGGGACCGTTACGGGTTGTGTGCGAAAGCGTACATATTACACATATTATGGTATTTAGCTGGCAGTGAGAATAGACCAAATCTAGCGGCCCGGGAACAAATGCCGGGTCGCATTATCCGTGTTTTTGCCGGAATCGCAGTGTGAAAGGAGCTTAGGAGTTATTTGCCCTAATTAAACATATTTACGTAATAAATATGCCTCCCTCACTTTATTAAAGGCTGTGATTTTATTAGTTGAATTTATTTATTTTATTATTACTTAATTATTATTATTTTTTATTATTATTATTTATTTAGTTTATTTCTATCTTTTTTACTCATGAAAGCCGATATTTAAATTCAGTTTTTGTTTTTCTGAACTTAAAAATGACCAGGTTAGTACCGGGTGAGCACTTTTGTGGTTGTTTGCTCCTTTTGAGGAAAGTGCGTTGAACTGGTGTACTCTTTTTGTTTACTCAGTTACTTTGTTTGTTTGTTTTCTTTTTCTTTCTTCTCTTTGCTCTTTATACTGTTCGTTGTTCATGTCATTGTCATTAATATCTTTTAACGCCAGGGGGCTCAGGGATAGTGTTAAACGGAAAGTAGGGGTGGGCGATATCTCGATATTTAAAATATATCGAGATATTTTTTCAGCTCGATATGGATTTGGACATATCGTATATATCGATATATTGTTTATATTTAATTCTGATTCGGCCACTTTGTTTGTTTGCCTTCTCTGTGTTGTGCTCGCTCCCGCTCGCGCGCCTCCCTCCTCTTGCTTTGTTCCCCCTCCCCTCGCGTGTTGTCTCATTGAACACGGCTGCTTCCACAACCAGGTGAGGATTAGTTATCATGTTGACAAGCGCGCACGTTGTTCAGGACTCAGTTTAGAGACCATGTTTTCCTTCTAACACAACTGCTTGCTAAAATTCATAAAGAAATATTAATGTTCATCATAGTTCAAATCGCACGTTTCACCCACAGTAGGTCAGGTGATTGACACTATTGGTGCGAGACGCACTCTCAGTCGCAATCATGCCAGTTTATGATCTGTGTCTAACTGATCGCATGGTTTTCGGTTAAAATGTCAAAATGGTCGCATATCGTTTGAAAACATTTAAAAAGTATTGCAATATCATTACTATTATTATTTTGTCAGCTTTATCACGGGATTATGATGAATATGTCTATTCATGTTTTAACCAAGAGGGAAAAACGCGACATCCCGAGTGTCCTGAGACACGCGGTGCTCTTCTGTAAGTTGTACTGTATCATATTATCATATAGCCTACCTTCTGACATTCATATTTCGTTCTGTAACTGGAAAAGAAGTGAAATTCAGCTCATGTGTAGCCTACATGATCTGCATGTTGAGTTTGAATTTTGTCAAACTCATGACAAACATCACTGTTTGAATTTTGATACAAATTTAACAGGGAATGGTGTTATGACAAAATCAGTTTATTTATATCTGTCATGTCCCCATCTTTCTGCAAAATGCTTACTGTTTACTTTAACTGTAAAAAAGGGAGTCTTTGATTCATCTTTTGAAAGCATGAAATAAATGAAAAGAAGGCAATATAATTTATTTTCTTTTACAGTTAAATTATTATTATTTATGTAATCAGGGAGTTTTTTTTTTTAAATGTCGCAAAAACAATTGACTACCTCTTTGTACTTCAATTTAAAAAAAAAAAGTTTTTTTGGTATTTGGCTTTTTTTTTTTTGCTGTAGTTTTTAGGGGGTTATTTTTCCTGTAAAGATATCGAGATATATATCGTATATCGAGATATATTTTTTGCTCCATATCGCCCAGCCCTAACGGAAAGCTCTTTTTATGTTTGCCAAAAAACACAAATCAGATTTCTGTTTCCTTCAGGAATGTCATTCTAATAAAGACGATTACAAATGGTGGAAATCTCAGTGGGGTAATGATATTTGGAGTTCACATGGCACTAAACACTCTGCTGGAGTAAGCATTTTGAGAAATACATTTAATTGGGATATATTAGGATCAGATTTAGATAGTTTGGGTCACTTTTATTTATTAGTGATTTCTGTTAACCAACAAACAGTGATTCTAGGAAATATATATGGGTACAACACTTCTTTGGATAATAACATTTTCTTTGAAATGTTAGATGAGAAACTCACATATTGGTCAAATAAATTCCCTAGTGCATTGTTCATACTAGGAGGAGATTTAAATGTATCAATTAAAAATTCTTTGGATAGATACCCTCCAAAGAGGACAGCATGTTTTAGCCCTGCACTGTTAGGGATAATAAATACATTTGAATTGGTGGACATTTGGCGAGACAGATACCCCAACAATTTGGCGTTTACCTGGTCCAACAAAAATGGATCAAGGCAATCTCGAATTGATTATTGACTCATATCAAAATGTATGTCCAATTTTGATCTAAATGTTGGCATTCAATGTACCCCTTTAACTGACCACAAAACTATTTTTATTAATACCCCCTTAAAGACTGGTTGTGCACCAGACCAATCCAAAGCCTCTTTGTGGAAACTTAACAGTTCGCTATTAGAATTACCAGATGTAAAGGAAAAAATTAAAGAATTAATTGCTAACTATTGGAAAACAGCCACAATTCAAAAAATCATTTTGTAGCAATTGGGAGCTTCTAAAATTTGAGAATGGTGTTTTTTTAAGAAAAGTTAGAGCAAAATTAGCCAAAAAAAGAAGAGTTATCTCTCAAAGTGACAGAATGTGTTGTGACAGCGTTGTTACTCATGGGGAAGTACAAAGTGCCATTAAGAGCTTGAAAAACAATAAATCCCCAGGATGTGATGGGATTACAGCGGAGCTGTACAAATTATTTGCTGATGAATTTGCTCCTTTTCTAACTAATGTTTTTAAAGAGAGTATTGAAAAAGAAGCTTTACCTCCTACTTTAACACAGGGTGTCTAATTCCTAAACCTAAGAAAGATCTTACTAATTTAGACAATTGGCGACCCATCACACTCCTTAACAATGATTATAAAATTTTTGCCATTATATTTGCTAGAAGGCTTAAAGAATGTTTGGACAGCGTTATAGACGAGACTCAATCTGGATTTATGAGGGACCGACACATAACTAATAGCATTAGATTAGTTTTAGATTTATTTGATTATGCCGATTTGGTGGAACATAATAGTTAAATACTTTTCCTGGATTTTTATAAGGCTTTTGATTCAGTGGAACATCATTTTATTTTTAAATCATTGCAAAAATTTGGTCTTGGTGAATATTTTTGTAAGGCCATAAGAACTCTGTATTACAATGGTAATAGTACAATCAAATTAAAGGGGGGGTGAAATGCTGTTTCATGCATACTGATCTTTTTACACTGTTAAAGACTTGGAATCCCATACTAAACATGGACAAAGTTTCAAAAGTTAAGGTGGACGTTTGATGGGAGTATTTCTTTGTCAAAAATACTACTTCCGGTTAGTCATAAGTTTCGGCAAGTTTTTTGAGATCATGCGTCCCCTTTGACGTTAATGGGGGCGGAATTTCCTTGTATGGGCCTTACGGACAATTCTACCGGAAGATCGTGAGAGAGAGCGAGGGAGAGAGCGAAAGCAACAGCCTACGCCCATCAAAGCGCTGGCTTGTAGGATGCTGGACAGGTGATGTGCACATAACAATGTCACCAAAAAAGTGCGTTTTTGGTTGCCAGACCAAGACAGTCCTGCACAGATTCCCCAAAACCCCGCGGTAAGGCAACAGTGGATGTAATTTGCTTTTCCGGATCAGCAACTGAGTTGCGCGAATGTTTATATCTGTTCGCTGCATTTCGGTGCCGACTGTTTCATAAACAAGGCCCAGCTCGACGCCGGATTTTCCCAATCGCCTAATGCTGAATGATGGAGCAGTCCCAACGTTAGAAGGGTGAGTGAGACTGCTTCAAATGTCTGTGTTTTTTTTTAGTCCGCTTACTGTCTACACAAACCACGCGTAAACACACAAACACACGTGCACAACTGCACTTCCCACATGTACACCTTCAAAGACAAAAATACGACGATATAATTCAAGTATAAATATGTAAATAACACAAGCCGCTAAGCATATTATATAGTTAGTGTATAACTTGTACCACATACAGACGTCCTGCTCTAGTCCTTTTTGCTGCTGCTCCTGTTCAACTGCAGCCTCTGGGTCTGATTCCGGATCATAGATGTATGGCTGTATCTGATTAAAAGCCATATTTTTATTTTGAATAAAGTTTTTTCCCCGCTGTTAGGGATGAGACAGCTTTACGACGCACTCGACTCAACACACAGCGCGCTGCTGCACACGTCATTATTTAGCTCCGCTCACACAACACGCCCCCACCCGCTCTGCTTTTTTCGGAAAGACTCGGAACAGCGCATCTTTCTTATATAATTATTCAAAAATAAAGACTTTTCGGAGATATGCAGGATGCAATGCTACTCTATAGGTACTCAAGATTGACATGACACTGACTGAAACTGAGTGTTTCACCCCCCCTTTAAAATATGTTACTTCTCCGAGGTTTAACTTGTCACGTGGTATCAGACAGGGATGTCCAATTATCCCCTTATTTGTTTTTACTAGTTTCGCATTTTCTTTTTATATTTACAATAGTGGTCTTCGTGGCATCACTATTGCTGACAAAAAGATAATCATCAGTCAATTGGCTGACGATACCACACTTTTTTTGCACGATGCAAACCAAATTCCGTTAGCACTAGAGTATATCCAGCAATTCTCCAAAGCATCAGGCTTATTTTTGAACCTCTCAAAATGGGAAATGATGTCCATCAAAGAGTGTAATTTGTCAGAAATTTGTAATATTCAAATTAAAGATCAGGTTTCATATTTCGGTGTTATTATAACAAAGAATGAATTAGAAAGATGCTCGTTAAATTTTAATCCAATTATTGAAAGTACACAAAAGAAATTTTAAATGTGGCTTCAACGAGATCTGTCGTTAAAGGGCAGAATTGTATTAGCCAAAGCGGAGGGTTTGTCCAGGTTGACATATGCTGCTCTTTCTTTGAGTGTTGACACTGCCATTCTAAAAAATTGATACAATGCTCCTCAACTTTGTTTGGAAGAATAAAACTCATTTTGTTCGAAAATCTGTACTTATGAACACCATTGAGAAGGGGGGTTTAGACTTTCTTGATTTTACCACTTTAAACAACACCTTTAAAATAAATTGGATAAAGAATGTTATTAATAAGCCCTCCTCTATCTGGAATCTGATCCCTAATGTTATTTTCTCCAAACTAGGTGGTTTAAAATTCTTATAAACCTGTAATTATAACATAATGAAAATCCCTCTCAAATTATCCCTTTTCTATAGCCAAATGTTATTAGCGTGGTCCCTCATTTTTAAACACAATTTTACACCTCACTCATATATAAATTGGAATAATAAGGACCTATTGTACATAAATCTCTTTTCTTTGATAGTTGGTTTAAAAATGATATTATTCTTGTATCTCAACTTTTTAACCAAAATGGTTCAATCTGTAATTATTCTGAGTTCTTGGTAAAGCATGGAATTCCTGTTACTCCAAAAGAGTTTGCAATTGTGGCTGATGCAGTGCCACAAGGAGTTCTTATGCTTTAGAAAGTATTTTCTTTTTCATCTCAGTGGATCTGTGCAAGACATTTGTTGGTAAACAGTGCCTTTCTACATCTAAATCCAGAAACAATAAGACAATTAGAGTCTTGTTTCAGGAGGAGATTGTTTCTGTGCCATATGTCATTTCTTACTGGAATGCTTTTGTAAATGATATTCCCTGGAAGAAAGTTTGGACATTGCCTCACAAATACCTGATAACCAACAAAGTAAAAGAAATTACTTTTAAGTTAATTCATAGGTTTTATCCAGACAAGTGCTATCTCAAAAGACTTAAAAATTACATTAATACCCTCTGTTCTTTTTGTTTAGAGAAACCTGAATCTACTTTACATTTATTTTGGAATTGCTCTCACACGGTTACATTTTGGTGTGATGTTTGTGACTTTATCAAAGGTTATGTGAATCCTAACTTTGAATTTACTTATAAAAATGTAATTTTTGGTTTTCACGAAGGTGAAGAGAAAAATTATATTTATTTTATAAACCTTATTTTTTTGTTAGCCAAATATCACATTCATAAACATTTTAACATTTAACTGTAAACCTCTTTTTTTAAGATTTAAACTTGAGATGAAAATGTATTTTGATTCCATTGAGTTTTCTAAAAACGTAAAAGCTACGAGAACAGCTGCTGTGCTTAAGGAATTGGAGCTTAATCTTGACTGAAGAACCTTGGTGTATTCCTTTATTGTGATATGACAATGAAGGAAATTGTTGTTATTGTTCCTTTATGCATCTAATTAAAAATAAATAAAATAAAAAATTAGTCTATGATTGCACTTAAAAAAATGCTCTTCTGGTAATTTTGTCTTGTTTCTAGTCTAAATATCTAACAATTCTTAAATCAAGTAAATTCTGAGGCAGTTTACTGACTCAGTGCATCACAGCGTGGTATGGTAACAGCACCAGTCATGACTGCAAAGCCCTGCAAAGAGTAGTGCGCTTGTCCGAGCGCATCTCAGGGTCAGCTCTTCCGTCTCTGCAGGACATCTACATCAAACGATGCAGAGGTAGAGCTAAAAAAAAATCATCAAGGACATTAATCACCCGGCCAACCCACACTTCACCCAGCTGCCTTCTGGTAAGCGCTTCCGTAGCCTGATGGCCAAAACTGAGAGACTCAGGAGGAGTTTCTTCCCACAGGCCATCAGACTCCTGAACGCTGTCACTTAACAACATGTGACTTCACCTCACTTCAGTACTAACAAACTCACATTCTGATATTGCACTGCACTTTATTCTTGTGTTCCATGTAACTACTCATTATAATGCTGTTTGTACATTACACTCCTGCACTTCTGTTATCCACGTATTTATTTTTATAGTCTCCAGTTTACTTTATCTCACTTATTTTATTCCACATCTCTTATTTCTTTTACTTGATTTATTCATAATTCTACATATGTATATATATATATATATATAGCACCTTTATCCTATTCCTATTTTATAATTTATTGTGCTTTTTTTTTTGTTAATTGTTATTTGCTGTCCATGGAGCGGACCTGTTTACATTTCACTGCCGGTTGTATTCTGTATAACTGTGTATGTGACAAATAAAACTCTTGAACTTGAATCAAGATGCATTTAAAATGACATAAGACATTTTTTCAGGTTTTCTTAAAAATACAATCAAAATGAAGTCGTTTTTTGCTTAAAACAGGCAAAATGATCTGCCAATGGAGTGAAAAAAATAATCTTGTTTCTGACTGAAATCTTGTTTCTTGTTTCCGTCCCAAACAGAAATAAAATTATTTTTCTCACCCCATTGGCAGATCATTTTGCTTGTTTTAAGCAAGAACTGACTTCATTTTTATTTTATTTTTAAGATAACAAGCAAACATATGTAATTTTACTTATCTAGTAAAAGCATCTTGATTTAAGAATTTTTAGATATTTGGACTGGAAACAAGAAGAAAAAAACTAAATAAAAATAGCATTTTTTGCAGTATAGCCTCCCTGCAAGCTTGTATTACACACAGTACAGCACAAACATCATAAGAGGCCAAATCAATTTAAAAAACTAATTGAACACAAAAAAAAATCAAAATTCCTCTGCCACCACAGGATATATTTAACCAAAAATGCAAGCACACATAACTAAAATATTTCAACACATATTAGTCACTCAGCAGGCCACATTGTGGAGGACATGCATCCATTCATTTGTCTGTTCAGTTGATTTGTATGGATTTGTCCTCCTGCATTCACTGCTGTGTGCAGACTTGCAGGATGTGTTATACAGACCTTTGAATGTGTATTTATCCTTCTGTTGTATAATATGCTTTGATTGTGTGCTTTCCATCTTATAGAGTCACTGTGTGACTTCAGTTTCAAAAGGAGCTGATGGTTTACCTGCTTTTTTATACTTTTTCAATAAAGAAACATAATGTTACACTTTGTGTTTTTATATTTACATGGAATGTGTATTTTTTTATGGCAGAGTATTAGGGCCACACTGAGGAAGAAGGAAAGTCATACATTTATGAAGCTGGTTCTTTCTGCAGAAAAGAAGCATATTCTTTTTACAGTCCCGATACTTACACTGTTCAAAAAATTCAGGTCTCAAATTGAAAATTTTCTAGTGACTGATCACATCTAAATTTTTCAGTTGGCCAAATTGAATTTCTGTGAATTGATGCAATTTCATTATATATATGTTAAATTGCATCAATTCAAAGAAATTCAATTTGGCCAACTGAAAAATTTAGATGTGATCAGTCACCTGTAATAAAGTTTTTTTTATATTTATATATATATTTTATAATATTATATATTATAAAACTTTATTACAGGCTCTAGGCCCTACAACAAGACATACAACATAAAGAAAGAAAAAATAGATGTGAGCAGTCACTAGAAAATGTTCTAATGGAGACCTGAATTTTTTTTTTAAACATTGTATCAGCGTATCATGTGATGCTGATGTGCCAAAAGATTCAGTATGTCCTTGTTTGTGAAACCATACTGAAGAACAATTCCACGAAATGCCCCACAGCTGTCATTTTAACAACTGTCCTCCTCTAAAACAATGGGTTACAATATTATGACTTAATTCTCAAAGTCTGTGAAATTTTCTTTTTTTCCCTCTGTGGCCTATTCTATCATTTTTATATATAGCCTTATAGTCTATGGGAAACTGTAAATTATCTAATAATAGCAACATCATGTAAAAATCATCATTTATCCAAAATGATTGAAATAAATGATCAAATACGTTTCAATAATGACAGTGGGTCTATGCGATGATAATGTACAGTGGGCAGTGGAATAACTATGGGTTTCCATTTGTGGTGACTGCTGACTGACATAAGGGATGAGATTAAATAGATCCTGGAATTTAGCCTGGTCTGGAGCAGGCTAGCTCCACAGAATAAATATTCATGGTAATTTATACTATAACATCCTACTGCCAACCTATCCAGCTTTAGTGCAACCGGATCACAGATAAATTAAGCCAGGATCACCAAGATATCCCAGCTTAATCCCTTATCCTAGTTTTGTGCAATAGGCCTCTGGAGCAGGTTTTATTCTGGGTTAGAGATCGCAAACCCAAACTGGACAGTTGCAAGTAAAGATGCAATAAAGCCACACCCTGTGTATCTCTCATTCTGAATTAAAGCATTTTATAATGAGAAAATTTAAGAAATAAAATGTTGCAGCTTTTGGTGCTAATTATATAAGATGAATTATAATCACTTTGATTATACATATAAATATATGTTCATATAAATATTATATTAATTGACAAGTGGGCAAATAGTAATACAAATATAATACATGCACTCATATTTATTTTAGGCAACATGTATTTATTTGAGCTCTTTGTGAACGTAATAATACATTTTTCTTAACTTTGAATAATTATTAGGCATATTTCTTTGATTCACATCATGCATTGATATAGTCAGATCATCTTTCAGCTGCCTTCTCAAACTTTCACTGCAGCAGTATTTATTCCTGCCCCGTAAACACATTTAATTTTTTATAATAATTTTCAAAACGATCTCTCAATTTTCAGAAGAGAAGGAAATCAAACGGACACTGTGATTGGCTGATTGCCACACGTGTCACACTTTCAGGCGCATGCACTTTCAGAGTTGATCGCTAACTCTGGATTAAACCGGAGTTGACAGAGAAAGTTTATACCGAGCTTTGAGAAACGGTTGAACTTGATCTAAACCAGGTTGGATTTACCTGGATTTGTCAACTCTAAACCTACTCTGAAACTCAGAGTTTGTTCAGCTAGCTTCATGCAACAAGACTCAGTACACCCCTAAATGCATTGAAGCAACTGCCATGTGATTGGATGATTAGTAGGGCTGCACGTTTTCAAGTTTTTCTTTAACCGTTAACCGAGGCCCTTAGCGGTTAATACTCGGTTAACCATAGTGTGCAACAGGGTTATTATTTTTAGTTTATTATTTTGACGACCGCAATCTCCGCAGTGAACGCGCCTATAGAGAGAAATGCACATCATGGATTACATAATCAGAGAGTAGCCTATTTCTTTTCGTTTTAAATTGTTAAAAGACATTTCAAGCTTTCTTAAGATATATTTCATGTCTGAGGCGTACGCTGAGTTTCGTTAAATTAGGATGAGATGCGCTCCAGTTCACGAGCAATGCAAGTGGCCGCGAGGGCACCTGCATGATTAGGGCATGTAGTAAAATATGCAGCCGAGAATTATTCACACAGCTAGCGTTTGACTCGCGCGGCTGAGCCTCTCCCAGCAGAGAGTTCAAGCATCTGTGGACTCGTCCCTTCAGGTCTGGCCATCTTGCTTTCAGTTCGCGATTAGCTTTTTTGTTTTCTTCATTACAGTTAAAGTAACCTCTGCTTTTCTCTAGTCATTCACAAGTTTCTCACTTCAAACTTTCTTTCTTCTGCTACGTTATGCACAGCGTGCGCGGCTCCCGCTCTGCTTCTGCCCTAATGCGATTTATAGTCCAGTGCGATTTATGTTATTTTCCCCTTCATGACGCATTTTTTGACTGATGCGACTCATACTGGAGCGACTTATAGCCTGAAAAATGTGGTAAGCACTGCATTGCACTACTTGCATTTTGCCCCGTCACTCTCAATTTTAAAGTGCTCCCACGCTTTCTTTGCCCGCTTCATTGCCCGCTTAGAAAGCTGGTCATTACTTCTTTTTGTGGATATTACAAATGTCTGGGAGCGCTCTGGCAGTCTCTAGGGGTGCAAAAAATATTACAACTAAATTCAAAGCACGTCATTGACTCCACTTAACCGAGCAAAAGTTTCACTCAGTTACGCAATTTTTAACGGTTAATAGGTTAACCATGGACACCCCTACATAATTGCATTAATGAGAAATTGAACAGGTGTTCCTAATAATCCTTTAGGTGAGTGTATGCGGTTCATAGGATATTACACATAGTTTGGAGGACAGCATTGGGTAGGATGTCAAAAACGTTGTATTGTATAATTTTTCTTCTCCATACGATTAATAGAAAAAAGTAATCAACAGATTATTCAAGAGCCAAAATAATCATTATATGCAGCCATAATACATATTATAAATACACAGCTCAAATGTGTGATACGATTAAATAGTGCTCATAAACGACTGTTGTATTATTATATGAAACAATGTAGAAGCAGTATTCCAGTGAGGAAGTGTCAAAATTATGAAGACATAGCCTACTTTTTTTTCTGAGGATTAGTTTGCACAGACTAATTTTCAACACAAGAATAGTAGGCTACTGTGTGCTAACTAAATGGGGTACATTTTGATTGCATGCAGAACTGCTCAGATTCACCACCAGTATCACAATAATAAACAATTAGTGGCAGTGATGTATCGGATAGTAATATTTATCATTCTACTCCAAGGTAACGTCATTGCACCATCTAAAAATAATCTGCTTGATTGCTGAAAGAATCCACAGGCACAATCACACACACTATATCACTCAGACACCCGTATCCCAGGAACACTCAAATGCTTGTACAGCACTCCCAGAGCCTGTTTGAAAGCGCACTGTTTCTAAAACAAAACAGAAAGCACTTGAACAAGCTCGTGCACGAAGAGTAAAAACACAGTATAAAATATGGTGGCTCTGATATATAAATGTATAGCGTTTCTCCATTGATCTAACAAACAGACAATGATATTTGAGACACAATTACTAGTAAAAAAATAAAAAATAATAATGCAATAAAGGTCTTCAGAAATGCAGCCTGAAACAAAATAGGCTAAGTTAGAAACCAGAGTAGCAAAACACTCAAAACTTTTATGGCCAGGCCAACATTTCAAATATTAACACTGCTAGTTAAGTAAACTAAAAACAAACGAACGACGCATGCAACGAACAGAACCAGTGTGTAAGTTAGCCTATGGGCTGTAACGTTAATTTGGTGGTGGTAGCGTCGCGTCTTTTCGCGAGCGTAAACTTTAAACAGCGGGTATTTCTGTTCTAATACATTTCAAGGCATCTTGTGTGAACACGGAAATAGCTACTTAATCTGGCGCTTGCTTGAATCAAAATTGTACACGTATGTGGGTTCAAATGCCCAACTTCTTTACTTTCTCTTGTCTCGAAACACCGTTCGAACAGATTTCATGGCTGCAAAACAATTTACGGTTCATATGTTAGCTGGTAGAACCGTCAGCAAAGTTGAGAGAAATACTTAAACTACTTACCAAAAACTAGAAAAATCCCGATTCACTGGTGGCTGTTATAATTGGGAGAGAACGTGAATACGGAAACTGGCCACTACCTAGTACTGCAGCCTGCTCGGAGGAGGGATCTTGCGCTTATTTGACAAGCATCGATCACATTAAAACTCTGAAACATTATGGTAAGGATGACGTTAAAACTTTCAACGAACACGCGCACATACACATACATACACGTCTACTTGACTAATTAACTGTTGCTCTCCACTGTTTCTGGTCATTTTGAAGAAACAAAAAAAGGGCAATCACTTTAAAAAAAAAAATCCTCTTCATAACTTCAAATATGCATATAAAAAAACTGCCAACTAAGAGGGGACCGGGAACTTTGACCGACCTATCCAACAGGGGACGCCTGCGATGGGACTTTGTTTGTGTTTAGAACTTGTTTTTTTTTTAGTGTGTGCGTGTGTGTGTGTGTGTGTGTGTGTGTGTGTGTGTGTGTGTGTGTGTGTGTGTGTGTGTGTGTGTGTGTGTGTGTAAACAAAGTGAACTGGCAATGAAGTCTTTCTTCAATATGTAACATTTGGGTAACACATCGAAAAAGGACAGGCGAAATGGTAAGGCAGCCGGGGACCCAGGGTCCTTGTAGCTGTTGCTAGCATGGTGGCTATCCACAACTTTCCCGAACTATTTTATTTTATTTTATTTTTTTTATTAAACATTTACTTACAGAATACAAAAGTAAGGATCCATAAGTCAGAAGGCAAAGCCAGAGGTTCAGGGACTGAAAAACATCACATTTGAGTTTGGAGAAAGAAAGAGAAAGAAAGAAAGAAATAAAGGAAGACTAAATAAATCAATGAGGAGGTATCAATTAAATACAGTCCTCCCTACAAAACATAAAATAATAACATTGGGGAAAAAAAATAATAATAAAAATAAATAAATAAATAATAATAATAACAATAATAATAATTATACAAAAATGCCAAAAAGTGAGCATACATTCAAAGTTTTAGTAGCCTTTTTGTTACAGGAGGCAGATAAGGATTTAATAAATATCTTAACATCTTCTTGAAAGTGAGAAAATTTTGGGGTAACTTTCATAGTTTTACATTTGTGGATAAAATATTTTGCAAGCAAAATAATTAAGTTGCAGAGAAAAAAAATATTTTCATATTGCCTCTCAAAAATTAAATACCCAAACAAAACATCCTTGAAATAAAGCTCAAAGTCATTATATATATTGTTTACAATGAACTGGCAAATGTCTTGCCAAAGTTTTCTTGTATGATCACAATGCCAAAATAGATGTGAAATAGTCTCTGGTTGTGAATCACAAAAAGTGCAATTTGCATCTATACTTAATTTAAACTTTGATACCATGAACGTTTTGACAGGGTAATATCGATGAATAAGCTTAAAAGAAATCTCTTTGACCTTATTTACTAATAGATACTTGTTAGGGAGAGTCCAAACCTTCTTCCATGAAATATTTTCCACTAATGTGTTCCATTTCGTAACAACATGAGGAGTAGAAACACAGTCCTTGAGAAAAAGAGAACGAATATCTCTATTATTTTTTAAAGTAGATTTAAAACATATCTTGCCTACATACGTGTCAGCCGGGTCTGGGAGAGGCAATTCGGAACTTGTCAAAAAACTATTATGGTCTTTAAATAGCATAATGACTCCATTAGGGATAGCACCAAATACAGTGGAAAACTGTTTTGGAGTAACAGGAATATTGTAGTGAGAAATAAATTCTTGATAAGTAAATAAGTAACCATCGTGATTAAATAATTGGCTCACTCGATTGATCCCATTCTTAAACCAGTTTTCAAGAAATAAAGACTTATGTTTATAACAAATATTCCTATTATTCCAAATTAAGCAATTGGTTGGAGAAAAATTATGTTTGAAAATCAAAGACCACGCTAATAGCGCTTGTTTGTGGAAGTTCGACAGAGCAACAGGGATCTTCTCAATGCTGAAGTTACACATCAACAGAAAATTCAAACCTCCCACCTGAGAAAAGACATACTCGGGTATAATATTCCAAATACTGAATGGATTTTTCAAGTAGTTCCTCAACCAGTTGATTTTAAAAGTATTATTTAACGTTGCAAAATCAACGAAATTAAGACCACCATTACTGAAGCTGTTGGATAAAACAGATTCCCTATCTCGAGGGAACTTCGAGCTGCGTCGAAACGCTAGGGGACGCCTCTGCGTGCCATGTCATGAAGCACTTGTGTAATCAGTCCAATAGCGGGACGATACGTCACGGGCGGGTGACGTCATCGACCAGGAAGCTATAAAGCATGCCCGGACCAAACAGTCACTAGCTTCTGTGTCTTCACAAGCGCTCTGTGTGAATTGTATGTCCATTTATTGTGTGTGTGTTCAAAAAAGAAAGAAAGAAAGAAATATGGCAAGTCAGTATAGGTGTTGTGTTCCTCCCTGTGGGGATACACACGTCCTAATGTGTGATGTGTTTGGGGCTCGAGCATGCCCAGTCAGCTCTCGAGGGGGTCGGCTGCGAGCATTGCGAGAGACTCCCAATGCGCATATTAAGATCACGCCGGGCACTCTTCGAGGAGAGTGCTTTGGCTCGCGGTCCTCAGGGCTCGGGTCCCGCTGTTGCCGAGGCGCAGCGAAGGCTCGCGTCCTGGGGATCGCAGTTGGATCTAGTGGCGGGGTTAGAGACGGGTGATCCCCTATCTCTGCCTTTACCCGCTGGATCTCATGCCTCAGTTAGCGAGCTGGAAGCACGCTCTGCGGTTTTCTTCCGCTCGCGCTGAGGCACAAGCGCAGCAGCACTCCAGCTCCGAGGAACTGGATGTTGTTAGCGCTGATGATGATCTGCCAAAAGAAAACGACACACACACACTCATAAAAAGAGGTGCTATTGGTGTAACTCGCGCTGTGTCCAGGTTAAGTTTAGACTGGCCGGCCGAGTGTCAAGAAGTTCGCCAAAAAATAAATAAATATATAAATAAAATAAGAAAGAGAAAGAACAATATAATGGCGAGCAGACAGTATGTTTGAGATTACGAGGGGCTGAATCTAGTGGCTCGGATCTCGCGTTTGCCGAGGCAGCGTGTAGATCACGGGTCTACAATATAGATTCTATGACTCGATCGCGGATCTCGCGCTTGCCGAGGCAGCGTGTAGATTACGGGGTTGAGTTTAGTGGCTCAGATCGCGTGTTTGCCGAGGCATCGCGTAGATTATGGGTCTGCATCTATCATTCAGAAAGGGCGACGATGTCTCGCGGGGAAGAGACGCTTGCGAGCTATCTCTCCCCCGAGTCCACATCGTCACACAGCCCCACAGCTGCCCACAACAAGCCGGTAAAAAAAAAAAAAAAAAAAGTCGGCTTTGGGGGTAGGGCATATTCGGCAGCAGATCAGGCGGCCGCCGGTTTGTATACGGCGGTTGCCCTGCAAGCATATAAAACAAGCAGACCTGCTGGGGGATATTGATATTGAGATGTGAAATATAAAAATATATATATATATATAAATAAATAAATAAATCAAAATGTCCCTCTGGGGCTGTCGGGCGGGGCAGCCTCAGCCGAGTACATCCTTTCTCAAACCTACACCGAGCAAAACAAAGAGAGAGCGTGGCCGCTCGGGGCCCCCCCCGCAGAGAGATCGGGGATCCGGGCGACGCGCTCAGCCGGGACCTTCCCGTGGTAGGGCGGATCTGAGGGCCGTCCTTACTGCTAGGAAGGCCTCGGCTAAGAAGTCTTGACGTCAGAGGCGCAGGACTTCCGATGGCAGTCCCCTCCGGGAGAGTGCGGCTCGCCGAGGCGCCTGCTCTTTCCCGGTGCCATCGGGGGGGGGCCGGTCTGCCAACCCTGCCACCGTTGGTGCTTCAGGGCGCGGCGGTCCCCGGCGAACATATATCTCCTTGTCCGCCCGGAAACGTAGCGGCTTGGGGATGTTCGCGCCCTCTCGTGAGGGCCCCGGGGCGGTCAGTTCGGTTGCTACCTGCCGGTTATCCGTTACAGGACACCGGGCTGACCACCCAGGAAAATCCAGAGACCAGCCTCGAGAGGCTAGTTCCCTTAGTAGATTTTCTGGCAGCGTGGAAACTTCTGCCGAATATCTCAGAATGGGTCCTGCTCACATTATAAAAAGGGTTCGGGTCACACCCACCCGTGTTCAGCAGGGTTACTCCTACGGTAGTAACCCCCGAGCAGCCTCTGGTCATGGAACGAGAGGTACAGACTCTTCTGCGAAAAGAGGCTATACACGGGTCCCTCCCCTCTTCAGAGAGTCGGGCTTTTACAGCCGGTACTTCATAGTTCCAAAGAAGGATGGAGGGTTAAGGCCTATTTTTAGATCTGAATCAGCTAAACAAAATGCTCACGATAAAACAGATTGTGTGTCACGTCAGGTCCGAGGACTGGTGTGTCACAATAGACCTAAAAAATGTATACTTCCACATCTCCATCCTTCCGCAGCACAGACAGGTCTTCAGGTTTGCTTTTGGGGGCGAAGCTTACCAGTATTGAGTGCTGCCATTCGGCCTAGCTTAATCACCCCACACTTTCACCAAGTGCGTGAATGCAGCTCTGGCTCAGGTGCGACTCCAGGGCATTCGCGTGCTCAACTATATCGACGATTGGCTGATGTTAGCATAGTCGAAACAGTGGGCGTTCAGCATTGAGATGCTGTTCTCGCCCATATGAGAGTGTTGGGGCTAAGGTTGAACGGAAAGAAATGTGTGCTGGCACCTATAAGCTGCAGAGTACTACTTTTCTGGCGGTAGTCTGGGACACGAAAATAATGTTGGCTCGGCTATCCCCTCCCAGGATAAAAACGATCCTGGATACTGTGAACCAGATAAAGCTAGGTCAGTCACTCACTGTGAAACACTTTCAGAGAGTGTTAGGGCTGATGACAGCAGCGTCCAACGGGGTACCTTTTGGCCTGCGGTACATGAGACCCTTACAGTGGTGGCTCAGGACCAAGGGGTTCTCCCTGAGGGGAAACCCTTTTTCGCTTGATCAAGGTCACGCGGCGCTGCCTACGTGCCTTAGTGAAGTGAAAAGATCCTTGGTTCCTGTACCAAGGTCCAGTTCTGGGGGCTCCTTGTCGTCGCGTAACGCTAACGACGGATGCCTCCCTAACTGGCTGGGGAGCGGTCATGAGTGGCCGCTCGGCCCAAGGTCTGAGCGGCCGTCAGCTCTCCTGGCACATAAACCAGCTGGAGCTGATGGCTGTGTTTCAATCATATAAAATCAAACACTTCCTCTCAGACCTGCGGGGCCGCCATGTGTTAGTTCGGTCAGACAACACTTCGGTGGTCTCGTATATAAATCACCAGGGGGGGTTGAGATTGCGTCGGGTGTGGAAGCTGACGCGTCATATGCTAACATGGGCCCACGGCAAGATGCTCTCGCTCAGGGCGATGTACATCCCGGGGGTCCTGTATGTAGCGGCAGACTCCCTGTCGAGGCAGGGAGTGATGCCGGGAGAATGGAGACTCCACCCGAGGTGGTGGAGGAGCTGTGGATCCGCTTTGGGCGAGCCCGGGTGGATCTGTTTGCGTCTCGAGAGACGACACACTGTCCAGCATATTTCTCCCTCACGCATCCAGCCCTGCTGGGGCTGGACGCAATGGTACAGACGTGGCCGAGGCTGCGTCTGTACACCTTCCCCCCTCTGGCATTGCTCCCAGGAGTGCTGGAGAGCGTCCGCCGGGACGGGGTTCAGCTTTTATTGGTAGCCCCGCTCTGGCCGGGCCAAGTATGGCTCGCCGACATTATGTCTCTCCTAGAAGGTCCTCCCTGGAAAATCCCAGTCAGGAGAGATCTTCTTTCGCAGGCCGGGGGGGTCAGTACTGCACCCGCTCCCGGAACTGTGGAAACGGTGGGCTTGGCCCCTGAGGGGGCCCAGTTCATAAACACGGGTCTATCTACTGAGGTGATAGAGACCATGTTGCACTCCAGAGCACCATCCACAAGGAGACTTTACGCACTCAAATGGAGAGTTTTTGTCGCCTGGTGTACGCACCAGGCTTTGGACCCTGTTAACTGCCCGTTCGGTTCAGTTCTTGAGTTCCTACAAGAAAAATTCTCCGCAGGGTTATCTCCGTCAACACTGAAAGTATATGTGTCGGCGATATCTGCTTATCATATTCCATTAGATAATGCATCATTGGGGAAACACCCTTGGGTCATGTGTTTCCTTCGTGGTACTTTGAGGCGCAGACCTGCGGCACGCTCGAGGGTGCCTACTTAGGCAGTGGCACCCTCTTGTCTGGAGTTTGCACCAGGAATGGTAAAAGCATTTCTCTTCCCGAGGGAAGGATATGCTCCCAAGGTCCCGACTAATGTGCCGGGACCACTAATGCTGCAGGCTTTCTGTCCGCCTCCGTTCACTAGTCAAGACCAAGAGAAGCTAAATCTGCTATGTCCGGTCAGGGCCCTAGATGCATATGTCCACAGGGCTGCCCTGTGGCGAAACTCAGAACAGTT
The DNA here is from genome assembly GCF_024679245.1 of Pseudorasbora parva. Taxonomy (NCBI): domain Eukaryota; kingdom Metazoa; phylum Chordata; class Actinopteri; order Cypriniformes; family Gobionidae; genus Pseudorasbora; species Pseudorasbora parva. Next base: position 16,932,759 of record NC_090174.1, on the reverse strand, counting down.
GTTTGTGTGTTTTTGGGTCCCCGAGCAAGGGAAAACCGGCTTCAAAGCAGATGCTTAGCAAGTGGATAGTCGAGGCTATTTCGCTCGCTTATGAGTCGGCCGGACATCCTTCACCAATGAGGGTCCGCGCCCACTCCACTAGGAGTATGGCTGCCTCTATGGCTCTTATTTCGGGAGTTTCATTGTCAGAGGTATGTGATGCGGCTGGGTGGTCCTCTCCGCATACATTTGTGAGGTTTTACAATCTAGATGTAGCCTCTACACCGGGGTCCCGGGTGTTTCTGGGTTGATTCACACATACAGACATTTGGGACTCTGGCGGCGTGGGTATTGAGGTCCCCTAGCGTTTCGACGCAGCTCGAAGTTCCCTCGAGATAGGGAACGTCTCAGGTTACGTATGTAACCATGGTTCCCTGAGAGGGAACGAGACGCTGCGTCGAGATGCCATACTCCCGGCATGCCTGTGATCGATTTGTTCGACTTTTCCAGAAGCTAGTGACTGTTTGGTCCGGGCATGCTTTATAGCTTCCTGGTCGATGACGTCACCCGCCCGTGACGTATCGTCCCGCTATTGGACTGATTACACAAGTGCTTCATGACATGGCACGCAGAGGCGTCCCCTAGCGTTTCGACGCAGCGTCTCGTTCCCTCTCAGGGAACCATGGTTACATACGTAACCTGAGACGTTTTTTCATATAATGTGTCTTGTTTTTCCATACAAAATTACATAGTAGTTGATCAATATTTTTACACATTACTCTATCAAGGTTTAATGAGATAGCTGCATGTTAGACGTGAGATGCCTTCTGCCTTGGAGAGAAGAATCCTTCCTTTTAAAGATAAATATCTCTGAAGCCACTGATTAAATCTTTTTTTAGCTTTCTCTATGATGGGCAAAAAGTTCAACTCACTTCTAAGTTTTGAGTTTTTGGAAATTACTATTCCAAGGTAGGTTATTGTTTCTTTGACTTGGATATTACATATACTAGAAACAGATAATTGTTTGATTGGCATTAATTCACATTTAAGCACATTGAAATGAAGCCCGCATGCATTGGAGAACGTTTTAATTATATTAAGAGCCAAGGGAATCTGGTCTGAATTTTTAAGGAAAAGGGTAGTATCATCAGCCAGTTGACTGATGATGATCTCCCTTCCCATGATACCAACTCCTTGCAAGGCACTATTCTTAATATAATTGGCTAATAATTGAGTAGTCAATATAAACAAGTATGGCGAAATGGGGCAACCCTGACGTATTTCCCGCTGCAGTTCGAATCTTGGAGAGGTGCCATGCTTAAGCTTAATGGAAGAATTCCCATTGACATATAAACTGCTCTAATGAACAAGTTCCCAAAACCAAATTTTTCTAGAGTTTTGAATATAAAACCATGTTCAATAGAGTCGAAGGCTTTGTAAAAGTCCAGAAAAAGCATATAACTATCATCCCTCACTAACTCTGAGTAGTCTAAAAGATCAAGAACCAGCCGAATATTGTTTGAAATGTGTCTGTTTTTTAGAAAGCCTGATTGTGTTTCATCTATTATGTCCTCTAAAATAGTTTTTAAACATTTTGCAAATATTGTGGCGATGATTTTATAATCACAATTCAAAAGACTAATCGGACGCCAATTATCAATTAATAATACATCTTTTTTAGGTTTGGGGATAAGCGTTATTAAACTTTGTGTTAAGGTAGAGGGAAGAGATCCCACACTTATGCTTTCATAAATTACTTCTAATAAAAAGGGGGCTTAATCTTTTGCAAATCTTTGATAAAACTCTGAAGTGAGGCCATCAACACCTGGTGATTTATTAACCTTTAAATTTTTGATAGATTCGAGAACCTCAACTAATGTGATGGGGCGATCACAAAAATCTTTAACAGGAGCAATAATGCAATTAACGTTAACTATCGAGGCCATAAAGGATACAGTGCTGTCATAACAAAATCGGCTGCTATATAGATTCTTATAGAAATCTGAACAATATTTGGCAATTTCTTTTGGGTCTTCAGAGAGAGAGTTACCAATTTTAAGCTGGTGAATGTTGTTTTTAGTCAGAGACTTTTCCAATCTAAAAAAATAAGCTGAATTTTGTTCGCCTTCTTCAAGCCGGCGTCTTCTGGACCTTACAAAAGCACTTTCAGCTTTTACTTTATAAAGTTTATCCAATTTGTGTTGATACTCACAGAGAGTATTATTTTCTTCCACAGATAATCTATTAGGGCATCTAGATGACAAGTATGCAATGGTGGAAATGATGTCCTCTTCTTGGGCTCTTTTAAGTTTGGCAGTATTACTACAATAATTTCTGCAAAATTATCCCAATTCAAATTTAAGCAACTCCCAATGTTCACCATAAACCCGTTCTGCTTTGGCTTTAGTCCAAAAGCAATTAAAGGGGGGGTGAAACACTCAGTTTCGGTCAGTGTCATGTCAATCTTGAGTACCTATAGAGTAGCATTGCATCCTGCATATCTCCGAAAAGTCTTTATTTTTTTTATAATTATATAAGAAAGATGCGCTGTTCCGAGTCTTTCCGAAAAAAGCCGAGCGGGTGGGGGCGTATCGTGTGAGCGGAGCTAAATAATGACGTGTGCGCGCTGTTGCTATTGTGTTCAGTCGAGTGTGTCGTAAAGCTGTGTCATCCCTAACAGCGGGAAAAAAACTTTATTCAAAATAAAAATATGGCTTTTAATCAGATACAGCCATACATCTATGATCCGGAATCAGACCCAGAGGCTGCAGTTGAACAGGAGAAGCAGCAAAAACGACTAGAGCAGGACGCCTCTATGTGGTACAAGTTATACACTAACTATATAATATGCTTAGCGGCTTGTGTTATTTACATATTTATACTTGAATTATATCGTCGTATTTTTGTCTTTGAAGGTGTACATGTGGGAAGTGCAGTTGTGCACGTGTGTGTGTGTGTTTACGCGTGGTTTGTGTAGACGTTAGTAAGCAGACTGGTTTTGCACGGCAGGCTAAGTTAGTGTTTACATAGAAAGACACGGAATAGTAGCGCATTTGAATGAAGAAGCATGCTTATTTAGTTCAACATATTTCCCCACTCTTTGTGTATTGTTGTTTGGAGTGCTTTTACAATAAACAAACATAAAGTTACACATATAGTGGCCAGCTAAACAAATGTACACGCACTACACATCGCATGCTCCATTGATCAACTAACTATACGTGATCATGTTTGGGCTACTTGATGAGCATAGGCAAAAACACAGACATTTGAAGCAGTCTCACTCACCGCCTGCGGTTCTAACGTTGGGACCTTTATCGTTGGGACTGCTCCATCCTTCAGCATTAGGCGATCGGGAAAATCCGGCGTCGAGCTGGGCCTTGTTTATGAAACAGTCGGCACCGAAATGCAGCGAACAGATATAAACATTCACGCAACTCAGTTGCTGATCCGGAAAAGCAAATTACATCCACTGTTGCCTTAACGCGGGGTTTTTGGGGAATCTGTGCAGGACTGTCTTGGTCTGGCAACCAAAAACGCACTTTTTTGGTGACATTGTAATTGTGCACATCGCCTGTGCAGCAGCCTATGAGCCAGCGCTTTGATGGGCGTAGCCTGTTACTTTCCCTCTCTCCCTCTCTCTCTCTCACGCTCTTCCGGTAGAATTGTCCGTAAGGCCCATACAAGGAAATTCCGCCCCCATTAACGTCAAAGGGGACGCATGATCGCAAAAAACTTGCCGAAACTTATGACTAACCGGAAGTAGTATTTTTGACAAAGAAATACTCCCATCAAACGTCCACCTTAACTTTTGAAACTTTGTCCATGTTTAGTATGGGATTCCAAGTCTTTAACAGTGTAAAAAGATCAGTATGCATGAAACAGCATTTCACCCCCCCTTTAATAATCTTTTTTGCCTCTAAAATAACTGTCTCATGTTTCAGTACAGAGCTATTAAGTTTCCAATAGGAGTTATAAAATTTAGCAGAAGTCGCTGGGAGTAGATCAATGTTGATTTGTATCGCCTTATGATCAGTTAAAGGGGTAGATAAAATGTTAGTACTAAAATTGTCTTGAAGCACTTGGGAAACTAACCATAAATCTATTCTCGATTGCTTAGACCTTGAATTATTACACCAGGTAAAGGTTGCGCTATGAGGATGCTTAACTCTCCAAGCGTCAATCAGATCGAATCGCTGCATTAACATTTTAAGCTTTGTATTTGCACTAGAACAAGATCCTGGAGGCCATCTGTCAATTACATTATCTAATGTGATATTAAAGTCACCACCCAAGAGTATATGTGCATTAGGGAATTTGGCTAACCAATGAACAATTCTCTCTTCTATCCTATCCAAAAGAACATAATTTTCTGCCTTTGAATTGTACCCATAAATGTTCATGACAATGAAGTTAAAGTTATGAATTTGAACAACATGACAAACATAATGTCCATTGGTATCAAAGTCTGCATGAGATGTCATTTACCCACTGGGATTTCCAAAAAGGCACATCCTCAGAGATGCTGTGAGTCTCTTGAAGAAAACAAAAATCAGTTTTACGTTGTTTGGCAAATAAGAAAATGGCTTTCTGTTTTAAATTGTTCCTAAGTCCCCTGGCATTGAGCGAAATTAAAGATAAAGACATCAAAATAAGAGATTAGAATAAAATAACAAAAATAGAAGAAGTCACTTGAACAATTTTTTTCAGAACAGAAGCTCAGAGACAACTGCTAAACGTGATGAGAACAAAAAGCGCCACATCAACTGTAGTTTCGTATGTATAACCGGACTAAACATCGACTCTCGACAATGAAAATATAGTCCTGGTCAAAAATGACCTTTTGCAAAAAACAATAACAAAAAAAGAGTACCATTATTAAATTGAACTTGAGGTAAATGAAATAAGTAAAAATAAGTAGCGATGAAAAAGAAAAGCTTGTTTTTTATAAGCAAGCATGTAAACACCTTATCTCAAGGATGAAGGAATTCAGCCGGGCAAAAATATTTCTTTTTTCTCCACAAAGGCCCGACCAGCTACAAAGTAGGCAATCTTTCCTGCTTTCCGTGCCTCGTCTACTAATGGCCACAACTTCATTCTACTTTCTCTGTCGGCCTTGCAAAGATCCTCTCTGAAACGCAGACCGTTTTCCCGTAGATAAGTTGAGGTTTTGGCTGCGGCCCATACTGCTGCTCTGTGTATACGAGAAGAAAACTGGATGATTACACCGCGAGCAGAGTTCATTTTCTTCACACCAATACGATGCACAGTGTTGATCACATCCGGAAGACGATCAGCATATTCTGGCAGTAATTTCTGACAAATGTCAACCACTTCTCTCCTTACATTTTTCTCATCGATATTTTCTGGCACGCCGTGCAATTTCAAGTTCCAACGCCTGGAATACCGCTCCAATTCAGTGATGCGTGACTGCAGTGTGCCGATCCGATTGCTCTCTTTCAACAGCGATGACTCGACTTGAGAAACTTTAGTCTTCACCTCATTCACATCATTACATACGGAGTTAAGTTTTTCTCTCAATCCGGCAATGTGAGAAGTGTTGGCCGCGACCATCGACTCCAGCTTATCAGATCGTGTGTTGATGAGCTCAGAAAGTTTAGTAATAATGTCGTCCGCGGACTCACCTCTGCCTTTCTTTGAGGGAGGCTACACGGGAGTGTCAGGGAGCGCGGGGAAATCTACTTCTGACAACACCGAGAATTCCATTTTCTCACCAGGACCATAGTAATCGTGACAGCTGTCGACAAGGACGTTGTAGGCAGAAGCAGAGGTGGCTGACGACGACTCCGTGTCAACAGCCATTTCTTTCTTCTTTGTCGCAGAATTCTTTCTTTTCTTATCATTTGACATGTTTCTTAATCGTGAACTAATCTTAACGCCCGACTAGCACTTATCATTAAAATAAGGCACAGACTGGAATCAAAAAGTCAGTTTTATTGCTTAAAATTAACTTTGTTGATGGGCGCTTGGTCTCAACACCTGTACTCACGGCGCCATCTTGCGCGCTCTCCTCACTTTCCCGAACTAGCTGTGCGTGGCAACCAAGCCTGCAGTCTCCCCGCCCCCCGGTGACCGGTCCCAGTATAGCCGCCCCTCTGTGTTTTCTAATGGACGCGAGGCAAACTAAATAATAAAATTACACTTTAAAAATGTTTCCCTAAAGTTAGTTTATGTCACTGAAGGCAGTTATCACCACGATGATTTCATTTCAGGTGTTCGTTTTAAAAATAAGTTAGGTTTGAGTTAGTTATTTCCCAGCAAACACACAACGTTGGCACAACGTACTCAACCTTCTAACAACGTTGACACAACATAGCCAATAGGTTGCTATAATATGTTGTGTGGTGAAGGTTGTTACAGTGTTGTCACAACGTTGACATTGAACCACCGTCCGGACCATTGCTTAAAGTTGTGCCAAGGTATCTGGACAACCACTGGGCGACCTGTACTCGTCATCACTGTCCTGAAGCGTGAATATCAGCTTTTTAAATTTCAACTGACAGTTGAACCGTCTCAATCTTCAACGAGTAGGCTAATAACTTGATACGCGGATACGTGAGTATTGCTTTCAATTTACATTAGCTGATACGTAAATATTCAAACAAGCTACAATTTCCGTGTCTACGTGACAATTGTTCGTTCTTTATTTTACAAACTACATTTTTTTTTAAATAATATATATTTAAAATAAAATAAACGGACAAATCATGTTATTATTCATGGAGTTGCGATTTTGTGTATTACCATCATAACGCTATTTCTTTTAACGTTACCAGATTTACTCAGATCCTTACCGTTAAGAAAGTGTTCAACATCTCATACCTGCTGGTTTCTGGACTTGCATTTCACCTTTGGATTTGTTGATATTTCCTGGACATGATAAGTTACCGGTTACCGACCTCATATCACCCGGCTTTCGAATACGATTTTCTGTCATCTCAAACCCCGGTTTTGTTAAATGTTCTGACATAGGCCTATCTTTGCTTTTTTCTGTGTGTTTGATGTATTATATTTAAACTAAATATTTGTTTATTTTATTTTATTTATTTTTACAAAATGTATCTGTATGTATGGTCGCTTACCACATGCTGTTATAATAAAGTTGAATTAGTTGTGTAAGGCTGGAAAAACCTAGTAGATGCCGAAATGTCTAATCGCTCTGAGAAAACAAAGAAAATTAGCATCTGAACTCATTCATACAGTTAGAGTCTCTGTCCGAGACGACATCACACTGAGTGAACCATCTATGAATGACTCTAATTTACATGCCTTTCCTTTCACATGAAACTTCCCCCAAACTACTGCTCCCCCAAACTTGAGATCACCTGAAAAGCACCAGAAATCTATTTGTTACAATGTCAATCCTCACGATACAATATTATATGTGTTTGATATCATTTGAAATGTCTCAGTGCGACTTGTACAAATATCTCAACTCCACAGAAGTTAACCAAAAGATAATCAATGTTTTAAGGGTTTAAAGATATCTTTCCTTGGTGTATGGTGGGTGTGGCTTTCAGCCATTTGGCCTCTCTTCTAATCAAGTCTATAGAACTTGATCAATGCAAATTCCTATTGTGATGGGTATGTATCTGGTTCTGGGTATTTAAGGAAATGTTGCAAAGAGCTCAGGGCTCGATACTGTACTCAGGTCAGCCCGTAATGCTGGACGTTTTAACCCATGCAGCATTATGTAACCTTGATAAGTCAGGTATACATCTCATTCTTTACTTTAGAGTATTTGATGTGAAGTATACCTTTGAATTGATTATGTAATTGGCGTTATACATTTACCTGATTGTTAATAAATTGTTATACTTTGATTGATTCTGACTTGCTCTGGAATTATTCAGGTTATGAACGGACATAATTACAACAAAGGGTTAAACGGAATAATTAAATGTGTAGTTAAACTATTAAAGAATGACCAAATAACCAATTGGCATTCTAACCCAAATTCTAAATTATCATTAAATGGAGTCAGATAACGAGGAATTGGAATAAAATCCCCCTTTCCCCGCTGAAAAGACGAACGCGCAGCGACCTTCACCCGCCGATCGTTGGCCTCCATTGGGACGATTTGGGCGGCCTTACAGTTGAATAAATTTGTATGTCATTTTTACTCTTCAAAAGTGTTGCAGGTGTTGATTATAATTAATTTACTGTTAGGCCCATAAATAATAGGATAAACAATAGGCATATAAAAAGTATAATGTCTGAAATTAAAAATGAACCACTATGGGGAATGGGGAATATAGCATTAAAAAATAAGTTGTCAGAATGTCGTCTTGAAGTTGCTGAATGTTGCGCAACAACGTTGCTACAGCCCCGTCGCGTCTTACAATTCTACGTTGTTACAATGTTGGGAGCACGTCGACATGCGACGTTGCCATAGTAGAAATGCAACGTGCCACAGACGTTGCCACAACGTAAACGTGTTTGCTGGGTTGATGCTATAAAAACGGGGGGTGTGACGTCATGATTGACAGCTGAGACTGACGGCTTCTCTGAGTGAAGTTGTCACTGAGGCACTAACGGACTTTTTTCGAAATTTTTGGGAGCAGATTAGAGCTTTAGCTTTAATTTCTACATTTCCATAACTGTTTATTTCACACCAACATAATTAATTGTTCTGCATCTGCGAGAGTGTGGGCGGGCTTTTGATATCGCAGCTGTACTTCCTGCTCTACTTCCTGCGCTCTACTGCGCAACTCCGGTCCCGAAATAGCTAATGCGCAGAATCGGTCCCAAGATGTCAGCGCCGTGTACCCCCGCCGGAAAGCTTCAAATATGGCAAGCGGAAACGGATGATGTCGAGTCGTCCATATTTTTTTACGGTCTATGGTGGCAACAGGTTTCTTTTTCTTTTTTAAAAATTATTATTTATTTTATTACACAAAGATCACCTTGGATCTTTTTCTAGTTTAGCTCCAACTTTCAACAGACCTGTCTGGAACCTTCTAATGTTAATAGCCTACGCCTACTAAAACCTTGATTAACTGGTTAGGCCGTAGCCTATTCACACAACTTTTTACCTTACCCCTTCTCCTAAATGGAAATATATCCAGTTGCAGCCCTGCAGCAGACCAGTTTCAGAACCCCATCCATAATAATAATAATAATGCGTTCGATTTATATAGCACTTTTCAAGGCACTCAAAGTGCTTTACATTGAAGGGGGGAATCTCCTCAACCACCACCAATGTGCAGCATCCACCTGGATGATGCGACGGCAGCCATATTGCGCCAGAACGCTCACCACACACCAGCTGATTGGTGGAGAGGAGACCTAGTGATGAAGCCAATCAGGTTATGGGGATTATTAGGAGGCCATGATGGACAGAGGCCAGTGGGCAAATTTGGCCAGGATGCCAGGGTTAAACCCCTACTCTTTTTCCGAAAGACATCCTGCGATTTTTAATGACCACAGAGAGTCAGGACCTCGGTTTAACGTCTCATCCGAAGGATGGTGCTCTTTGTCAGTATAGTGTCCCCATCACTATACTGGGGTGTTAGGACCCACACAGACCACAGGGTGAGCACCCCCTGCTGGCCTCACTAACACCTCTACCAGCAGCTACCTGGTTTTCCCAATTGGTCTCCCATCCAGGTACTGACCAGACTCAGCCCTGCTTAGCTTCAGTGGGAAACCAGTCTTGGGCTACAGGGTGATATGGCTGCTGGTCCATCGACAGAACCGAAAGTGAGCGGCACTATAGGCTATACACATTTTCATGTGGATTTTAATCGGATCGATGTCTGCAATATTTGACAACAAGGCCTACTTTTAAATAAAGTTACTTTTCAATTAATATCCTTCAACAAGATAAATGCATTTAAGCCAGTGAGATGTGAACAGAATCATGAAGGAGAATATGTTAAGTTGTGTGTGATATTTCTGTCATGATGTGGTGGTGAACAAAATATTGAATCTGTTAAGGTCTTTCACGGTTTATCATTGAAGCTTTTTTTTTTGTATTTGTCAAAAGATATTATTTGTCTTAAAGGTAGGGTAGGTAGGAAATGGTTAAAAACGTTTCCAAATTTGTTTAAACTTTCTTTATATATCAATATATAATTAAAATGTAAGTACTCTGAAAAAGAAAGTATAAAAATTGAGTGTCTGTAGACCTCTCACGACTGATACAGCTCATTATTTCCATTCACTCCACCTTCTGCCTTCTGGGCTCTTTCCAAAGCCACACCCCCAAAACACATGAACGCGCCTCACCGACCAATCAGCTGGAAGACGCATTATTTACCTCAGAGGAGCGTGTATTTAATGACATCATGTCAGAATCACATGTAATAAAACATCTAACTTTATCAGTATGAATATAAACAAATAAGATGTCTTTTAGTACTCACTATCAAGCTAGAATACCGATACTGGTAAAGTTTAAAATATATTTTTGTTTGATTTGGTAACAAGCTAGTTATATTTATAAGGCAAAGAAAACGGGTAGCATCATGTTTTTCCAATAACATCAGTTCCCTTTCGAGAGTTCTTTCGCATTGCGTTTGCTAACACTATGGGGAATTCCTTTCCTCAAGATATTGAAGCCAAACTTTTATCCTAAAATTACCTTATAACACGCAGGAAGCTGCTGAATGCTGATTGGCTGTGCCGCTGCAACTGCAGCAACCTATGACGAGGCCGCTGGGCGGGACGGACCAATCAGGTCCTACTAAATTCCCGCCACAAGGAGCAACAGAATTAGCATAGCCAAGGTTATATAACCCCCTGCCTCGCCAGGTTAGTCAGATTAATTCTTCTTCAGCGACTCACCTCGCTGAGTTCTGGATCGAAGCTTGCCATCGACACGCACCCAGCGGAACTGCAGCCTGAGGACGTCAGTCTCCCCGCCTTCAGCCTGCCTTCCAGCTGCGCCATCCGGCACATATCCTTTACCTTCCTTACCTTTCAGATATGCCTCATTCCTGCGCCTCGTTTTCTCACAGACGAGGATCGTCATATCATCTGCGCTCCTTGTCTCGGACGAGACCACGAGCAGGCTGCACTCAACCAGGGCGGGTGCCCGGAGTGTGACGAACTGGCGCTGCAGACCCTTCGGGCTCGGCTCGCCAGTTTCGACCCGGATCCTGTCCCTTGCTCTCAGCCTCTCGAGCCACGGAAAAAGATAAGTCGTGACCAGAGGCCCCCGGAGCGCTCTGGCGAGCACATGCCGGCCTTTTCCCCGCGTGCCTCGCCATCGCCCGTCATGTTCGCTGAGGAACAGTGCGGCTCCCCTCGTTTGGCGGCCGCTGCTGTTTCCTTCAGCGGACCGGAGGAGGAGGAGGATGACAGCCTCTGGCTTGCTGCATCCGAAAGCGGCTGGTCGGATACCGTCACTCTGCGTGCCACCAAGGCCAACACTCGATCGGCAGATGTATGGCCAACCTGACGGTGTTGGAGCGCCATTTGTGGCTCAACCTAACTGAGATGAAAGACTTGGACAAGATCGCTTTTCTGGACGCACCTATGTCGCGTTCAGGACTATTCGGTCCCTCCTTGGTTGGGTTCACGGAACACTTCTCCGAGGTGCAAAAAGCTTTGCAGGCAATGCGACATTTCCTGCCCAAGCATTCCAGCTCCTCTACCAGCCGTCACGCTAAGGCTGGACCAGCCCAGCCCACCAAAGCGGCGCAACCAGCTAAACAGCCTCGCTCGGCGTATAAGACAGCGTTCCCGCTCTACGAGGTTTACCACCTTGCTCTCTTCCAGAACGTTCCCTAGCTCCCTTCAATCAGGTGGCGGGGAACAGCACTTACACAGCCAACGAACCCGCAAGCAAACACGCTCGCCTGTACACAAACGTTTTCACGGCGACCCATATGGGTCACGAAAGGAGCATTTTCTCTGCAGGCGGTGTGCCAGCATTAAAGCATGTACCCCTACACCCAATCACTCTGCCATGTTCCCCAGCTCCCTGCACTCAGGCGGCGGGAAAAAAAATCCCTCATAATCGTCACTCTAACGCAACATTATCGGGCCACCGAGTCCCTGTTACACAGCAACTCGACTCACAAGTTAATTCAGCCCCTGGCTTTGAAGGCCGAGGCCTGGCAGGCCATCCTAGGCATTTCAAAATGGGTGTTGAACATAATAAAACAAGGTTACTCGCTACAGTTTGCTCGCAGACCACCGCGCTTTCGCGCCATGGAAGAGACAACGGTGAGAAGCGACATAAGTCGCGTGCTTCGACCCGAGATAGCAAAACTGTTAACAAAAGGGGCGGTGGAAGCTGTACACCCCTCGCAGAGCGAGTCGGGCTTTTACAGTCGTTACTTCCTTGTACCAAAAAAGGACGGTGGTCTCAGCTCCTCAGAAATTTGAACAAAGCCCTTATGAAGCGCCCGTTCAGAATGTTGAGAACGAAACAAATCCTCGCGCACATTCACCCGGGAGATTGGTTTTTCACTGTGGATCTAGAGGATGCCTATTTCCACATACAGATAGCCCCTCATCACAGGTCTTTCTTGAGGGGAAATACAAGGTGCTACCCTTTGGTCTATCTCTAGCTCCCCGCACGTTTACGAAGTGCATGAAAGTGGCGCTAACACCGCTGAGGCTTCGGGGAATGAGAATCCTCAACTATCTTGACGACTGGCTCATAATAGCTCAGTCAGAGATACAATTACTAAACAACAGATCTTGGCTTCTCAACCATTTACAATGCTTGGGCCTCAGAATCAACATAGCAAAGAGCTCACTGTCAAAGCCCATTCTACTAGAGGCATGGCCTCTTCGTGGGCTTGGTCTACTGGTATCTCCCTGAATGATATCTGTGTGGCGGCAGGCTGGACCTCGCCGTCCACTTTTATCAGATTTTATAATTTGGATGTCCCTGCCTTACAGGCTGGGCTCCTTGCTGTGTAATACATTGACCCTTAGGCTCGATAGTCTGGCCTAGGTTAAGTATTGTATAAGTCATAAGCATTCCCTATATGAGTCATTATATATATATATATATATATATATATATATATATATATATATATATATATATATATATATATATATATATATATATACAGTCTTGTTCAAAATAATAGCAGTACAATGTGACTAACCTGAATAATCAAGGTTTTTCGTATATTTTTTTTTATTGCTACGTGGCAAACAAGTTACCAGTAGGTTCAGTAGATTCTCAGAAAACAAATGAGACCCAGCATTCATGATATGCACACTCTTAAGGCTGTGCAATTGGGCAATTAGTTGAATTAGTTGAAAGGGGTGTGTTCAAAAAAATAGCAGTGTGGCATTCAATCACTGAGGTCATCAATTTTGTGAAGAAACAGGTGTGAATCAGGTGGCCCCTATTTAAGGATGAAGCCAACACTTGTTGAACATGCATTTGAAAGCTGAGGAAAATGGGTCGTTCAAGACATTGTTCAGAAGAACAGCGTACTTTGATTAAAAAGTTGATTAGAGAGGGGAAAACCTATAAAGAGGTGCAAAAAATGATAGGCTGTTCAGCTAAAATGATCTCCAATGCCTTAAAATGGAGAGCAAAACCAGAGAGACGTGGAAGAAAACGGAAGACAACCATCAAAATGGATAGAAGAACAACCAGAATGGCAAAGGCTCAGCCAATGATCACCTCCAGGATGATCAAAGACAGTCTGGAGTTACCTGTAAGTACTGTGACAGTTAGAAGACGTCTGTGTGAAGCTAATCTATTTTCAAGAATCCCCCGCAAAGTCCCTCTGTTAAAAAAAAGGCATGTGCAGAAGAGGTTACAATTTGCCAAAGAACACATCAACTGGCCTAAAGAAAAAAAAAGGAACATTTTGTGGACTGATGAGAGTAAAATTGTTCTTTTTGGGTCCAAGGGCCACAGGCAGTTTGTGAGACGACCCCCAAACTCTGAATTCAAGCCACAGTACACAGTGAAGACAGTGAAGCATGGAGGTGCAAGCATCATGATATGGGCATGTTTCTCCTACTACGGTGTTGGGCCTATTTATCGCATACCAGGGATCATGGATCAGTTTGCATATGTTAAAATACTTGAAGAGGTCATGTTGCCCTATGCTGAAGAGGACATGCCCTTGAAACGGTTGTTTCAACAAGACAATGACCCAAAACACACTAGTAAACGGGCAAAGTCTTGGTTCCAAACCAACAAAATTAATGTTATGGAGTGGCCAGCCCAATCTCCAGACCTTAATCCAATTGAGAACTTGTGGGGTGATATCAAAAATGCTGTTTCTGAAGCAAAACCAAGAAATGTGAATGAATTGTGGAATGTTGTTAAAGAATCATGGAGTGGAATAACAGCTGAGAGGTGCCACAAGTTGGTTGACTCCAAGCCACACAGATGTAAAGCAGTTTTAAAAAACTGTGGTCATACAACTAAATATTAGTTTAGTGATTCACAGGATTGCTAAATCCCAGAAAAAAAAATGTTTGTACAAAATAGTTTTGAGTTTGTACAGTCAAAGGTAGACACTGCTATTTTTTTGAACACACCCCTTTCAACTAATTGCCCAATTGCACAGCCTTAAGAGCGTGCATATCATGAATGCTGGGTCTTGTTTGTTTTCTGACAATCTACTGAACCTACTGGTAACTTGTTTGCCACGTAGCAATAAAAAATATACTAAAAACCTTGATTATTCTGGTTAGTCACATTGTACTGCTATTATTTTGAACAAGACTGTATATATATATATATATATATATATATATATATATATATATATATATATATATATATATATATATATATATATATATACATAGATAGACATATATATTATTACACACACCTTATGTGTCATTCCTATTAAAACGACCCGACTCAGGTCTGGCTCATATTAGAACTTCATGACATCATGTTATGGGCTCACTTAGGTGGATATGGTGTCTCCGGGCTTCAGAGCCTGTAAGCAAGCACGGCGTTTTGCATTGGTTCCCCATAGCGTTAGCAAACGCAATACGAGAGAACTCTCGAAAGGGATGCTTCGGTTACTAACGTAACCTTGGTTCCCTGAGAAGAGGGAACGAGTATTGCCTCTCAGGAGTCGCTTCAGTAGATTAACCTGACTAACCTGGTGAGGCAGGGGGTTGGCTATGCCCTTGGCTATGCTAATTCTGTTGCCCCTTGTGGCGGGAATTTAGTAGGACCTGACTGGTCCGTCCCGCCCAGCGGCCTCGCCATAGGTTGCTGCAGTTGCAACAGCACAGCCAATCAGCACGCAGCAGCTTCCTGCTGAGAGCTGTGCAGCTGCACTGCGTTTTATAAGGTAACTTTAGGATAAAAATGTGGCTTCAATATCTCGAGGAAAGGAATTCCTCATAGCATTAGCAAACGCAATACTCGTTCCCTCTTCTCATGGAACCGAGGTTACGTTAGTAACCGAAGCGTTATACTGTAATGAAGATGAATTTCGTGTAAGATTCATAACATATACTGTGTTTTGCATGTAAGAGTTTCCATGATGAAAGCATTGTTGATTAGTAGTAGCTAAAGCTAACTTAGTTCTAAAAAAAAGTTCCTGTATACGGTGTACTAGCTTTTGCACATTTTGTTATCTAAAGTTATATTTAGCAAAATTCAACACAACAGCGATCAACTTGAGCTAAGCATATTGAGTATTTATCATCTCTACTAATGGCTAAGTGTATAACATTGTAACTTTATGCTAAGAAATGTTATGTTAGCTATATTAGGCAGCTTCATGTGCTCTTGATACATGCTTCATGAAAACATAAACCAAAAAAATATATAATCAAAATTAAAGATTGCCTGTCCAGCAGAAATACAGCCAGCAGTGGCATGAGTCGTTTTTCAGGTCCATCAGTTCTCACCATCGTTGAAAAGCCACGCAGATATTTACTCGCGTTTGATTTCTTTGTTTATCCAAAGACTTTCTGTTTATTGCCTTTACTCGTACTGTCTTCCTTTTTTGCATTGTTTGCCTTCGCTGACTGCAAAACCCTGCACTGTGAATTTTTATTGCTCTTTCTCTGCCATTATTTTGCCTAGGTTTCTAGCCTCTTGAACTGCTCAAATCAAACTAGCGCGCGCATGTGGGCAGATCCTGTAGCGAAAGCGGTGGTTGCCATGGTAGCGAGAGAGAGTGACAGTCGCCCAAGCCAATCATTTGTTTCGTCCCGAACTAAATAATGAGCTGTGTTTATTGCAGATTAAAAAGTCTAGAGTCACTCGATTTTTATACTCTTCTTTTCAGAGTACTTACATTTTAATTATGTATTGACATATAAAGAAAGTTTAAACAAATTTGGACAAAAGTGTTTTAGATCAGTCCTACCTTTAATAGGCTATTAAATAATTATTCAGTAAAAAAAAAAAAAAAAATTCATTTTCAAGGATGAAAACATTTTAATCGTTTCAAGTGTTTCCTCAGAAATGCCATGATATTTGCTTATGAGTCAAGTTTTTGTGTTTTAAGATAACTTTTTTTGCATGTTTCAATTTTTTTAACAAGAGTTCAGTACATGGACATCAAATACAGTGAGTCTCAAACACCATTGTTTTCTCCCTCATATGTAAATCTTGTTTGTAAAAAACACCATGAAAAAACATAATACCATTTTCAACATAATACCAACTGTGATCATTAATATGTACGCCCCCAACATTTGTATATTCCAGTGTAACTGGTATTAATTATAGATTGTGTTTTACTTTAAATTCACACAAAATCCTAATTTTCCTGCTATATACCGGTATGCATGTGAGAAAATAAAATGTATTTTTATGAGTTTTGCGTTCGTCGTGGTTGTGACGTCATTGGTGCTTTGCACGCTCTCGCTTCAGTCCGCGGGAGGTCTGAGTGGAGTTATCGGAGCAGTGTTTCGACACATCTGTGCTTCGGAATCTCTACACAGCATCGAAAATTCAGGTTCGCGTCAGCCATCCCTAATGTATTGTTTGCACTCCGGTTCAGAAAGAGTGTTATAAGTGAAAATAATCACTAATTAAACGACCGGTTTTGGTAATATGTACATGAGTATGCACACGTATGTGATCTATCCTCTTAAAGCTGTTTTTCCTGCATAAGTGAAAGTTTAACCGAGTGAATGCCATAGACAGTAAAAGAAATGGACAGAGCTATCCCATTGACTTCAACGGCGGAAAAATGAGGCCAATGAGAGGCACTCACTTCCTGATGGCCGAGCGATCTGCACAGGCTCAGACTGAGCTTGATGATGTAGATGTGACGTAAGCAACCTGTCTGACAGTTGTAGGTCTTCTAGTAGTTGTGGAAAGTGAAATCTGAATCACGTTGTTTAAATATTTTCTCCCGTTGCTTTTGGCTCACTATCGGCTTCTCCCCATTCTTCTCCCTTGACTTTATCGGACTTTGTTTCCACGTCCCCCCGACTGCCTCATAGACAGTAAAAGATTGTTTCTGAGCATCTGCTCCTCCTCCTGTCTATACGGTAATTTCTCAACTGTGCGACGGAGTTGCGTTGGTTATGACGCAATCGTTAGCCTATTTTTACAAAAACAGCTTCTACGGGACGATAGTGTAAGATACAAGGTAATGGAGCCTTTTATGCATTGTCGTGTTTCTTTATAAATAAACAAAATGAATGGGAGTCAATAGGATGCTAACAGCAGGTGATGGCTTGGTTAGCAATGGCCACCCCTATGGGTGGAACGTTTTCCGAGTGCTAGATTACCCCCTTGGTGAATGCAGTGTCACGTACTGTATATGTTAGTGTGAAAGTTGGCCTGTGAAGCATGTCTGCTGATATCTTTTCTTTGCTTGAATTTTGACAGGAGAAGGCTAATTAACTTTGCACAACATTAAATACAACATATTTACTGCGTATTTTCAACTCATGCAGGTACCCAGCAAACATTGGTCCGACGGCAACGTCGTGTCCCTGGCCAAAAATAGTCGCGGTAGGACGGCATGAAGCATTCAGATGCGCTTGTTCATGTCTACAGTTCTAAGGAGTTGCATGTATAATTGTTACTATGACTTTTAGCTCCGTGTAGTTCAATATATACCCTGTTGTGAGAGGACGTCACCTGGCGATGTCTTTTACATGTGCAGTTATAGTCCATCCTGACCCTTATGTTATGAAATCCTTGTGAAATATGCAAAAACTGTGCTTACACATTGGTTAATACTGCAATAATTCATTTAAGTGCACCAAGTATTTTTTTAATTTGCGAATAGACGTCCACGGACACGTACTAGTCTACATGTCTAGTCAAAGTTGCAAATATAGAAGTCTAATGATGTTATATATATATATATATATATATATATATATACAGTGCCTTGCGAAAGTATTCGGCCCCCTTGAACTTTGCGACCTTTTGCCACATTTCAGGCTTCAAACATAAAGATATAAAACTGTAATTTCACAATCATGAAGTGGAATTAAATTTATTGGATATTTCAAACTTTTTTAACAAATCAAAAACTGAAAAATTGGGCATGCAAAATTATTCGGCCCCTTTACTTTCAGTGCAGCAAACTCTCTCCAGAAGTTCAGTGAGGATCTCTGAATGGTCCAATGTTGACCTAAATGAATAATGATGATAAATAGAATACACCTGTGTGTAACCAAATCTCTGATTTGCAGGTATAACAGCACCTGCACTGTGATAGTCTCAGAGGTCCGTTTAAAGCGCAGAGAGCATGATGAAGAACAAGGAACACACCAGGCAGGTCCGAGATACTGTTGTGGAGAAGTTTAAAGCTGGATTTGGATACAAAAAGATTTCCCAAGCTTTAAACATCCCAAGGAGCACTGTGCAAGCTATAATATTGAAATGGAAGGAGTATCAGACCACTCCAAATCTACCAAGACCTGGCGGTCCCTCTAAACTTTCAGCTCATACAAGAAGAAGACTGATCAGAGATGCAGCCAAGAGGATCTGGATGAACTGCAGAGATCTACAGTTGAGGTGGGAGACTCTGTCCATAGGACAACAATCAGTCGTATACTGCACAAATCTGGCCTTTATGGACGAGTGGCAAGTGGAAAGCCATTTCTTAAAGATATCCATAAAAAGTGACATTTAAAGTTTGCCACAAGCCACCCGGGAGGTGTGGAAGCTTCTTCCACAAACATGTGGAAGAAGGTGCTCTGGTCAGATGAAACCAAAATTGAACTTTTTGGCAACAATGCAAAACGTTATGTTTGGCGTAAAAGCAACGCAGCTCATCACCCTGAACACACCATCCCCACTGTCAAACACTGTGGTGGCAGCATCATGGTTTGGGCCTGCTTTTCTTCAGCAGGGACAGGGAAGATGGTTTAAATTGATGGGAAGATGGATGGAGCCAAATACAGGACCATTCTGGAAGAAAACCTGATGGAGTCTGCAAAAGACCTGAGACTGGGACGGAGATTTGTCTTCCAACAAGACAATGGTCCAAAACATAAAGCAAAATCTACAATGGAATGGTTAAAAAATAAACATATCCAGGTGTTAGAATGGCCAAGTCAAAGTCCAGACCTGAATCCAATTGAGAATCTGTGGAAAGAACTGAAAACTGCTGTTCACAAACGCTCTCCATCCAACCTCACTGAGCTCGAGCTGTTCTGCAAGGAGGAATGGTCAAAAATTTCAGTCTCTCGATGTGTAAATCTGATAGAGACATACCCCAGGCGACTTACAGCTGTACTCGCAGCAAAAGGTGGCGCTACAAAGTATTAATTTAAGGGGGCCGAATAATTTTGCACACCCAATTTTTCAGTTTTTGATTTGTTAAAAAAGTTTGAAATATCCAATAAATTTTGTTCCACTTCATGATTGTGTCCCACTTGTTGTTGATTCTTCACAAAAAAATCACAGTTTTATATCTTTATGCTTGAAGCCTGAAATGTGGCAAAAGGTTGCAAAGTTCAAAGGGGCCGAATACTTTCGCAAGGCACTGTATATATACACACACACATACACACAAAATGTTTATTTACCCTGATTTCAAGATTTAATTTTTCTACCGTCACTAGAATAAATTTCTCAATACTTTTTTTAGGTCGCTTTTGCAAAACTCTCCACACTGTTAGTACAGAAATCTATGAGGGCTAAACTGTGGATCATTTATCATTGCTTTTGGACATTAATCTTTAGTGCATTTTGAATGTGAAATTAACTGCTAGGCATCCAAAGCCCTTACCAGGCAAAGCAGATTTAATCTCTCCTGGTCTTGGTCAAGGAACGGAGGCGGAGAGAATGCCTGCAGCATTACAGGGCCCGCTACATTAGTAGGGACCTTAGGAACATAACCTTCCCACGGGAATAAGAATGCTTTAACCATTCCAGGTGCAAATTCAAGGCAAGAGGGAGCTACCGAAAGAGCCTGTAAGTCTCCTATTCTTTTCAGGGACGAGCTAGCCAGAAGAAACACAGTTTTTAACGTGAGAAACTTTTCTGGTACCTCCTCGATGGGCTCAAACGGGGCTAACATTAGGCCCTCTAGTACTATGGCCAAGTCCCAGGTAGGCACCCTCGAGCGTGCCGCAGGCCTCAGCCTAAGTGTCCCACGGAGGAAACGAGTTACCCATGGGTGTTTCCCCACCATTTTCTAAAGGACTGTGGTAGGCAGATATAGCCACCACATAGACCTTTAAAGTTGAAGTTGAAGTTGAATAACCCTGAGGATAATTTTTCTTGCATAAACTCTTGCACTGAACCATCCGGGCAGTGAACTGGATTTAAAGAACGGCCTGTGCACCAGGCGACGGAAACTCTCCATTTTTAGGGCATACAATCTCCTCCTAGAGGGTGCTCTGGAGTGCAACATGAATTCTATTACCTCAGTAGATAGACCTGATTCTACAAGCCCACAGTTTCCATAACTCCGGGCACGGGTGTACCACTGAAACCCCCGCCTGGGATAGAAGGTCCCTCCTGACCGGGATCTCCCACGGGGGACCTTCGAGGAGAGACACAATGTCCAACAGCCATACTTGGCCCGGGCAGAACTGGGCTATCAATAACAGCTGGGCCCCGTCCCGGCAGACTCTCTCCAGCACTCCTGGAAGCAGCGCCAGAGGGGAAAAGGCGTACAGATGTCTGCATTCAGACGCAGCATTCAGCAATTCAGCATTCGATGCACCAACTTCCAGAAACGGCACGATCTTACACCCCCCTGGCGATTTATATAGTAGACCACTGATGTGTTGTCCGAATGTACTAACACATGGTGGCCCCTGAGGTCTGGGCAGGGGCGTAGCCATCTTTTCAGGAGTGAGGGGGACAGAAATGTCGTAATACCAATTTTGTTTTTTGATTTTTGGACGATATAATTTATCGCATCTCTTGCTTTTAATTTGGTAAGATATCAAATACAATGCTGAACAATAACCTCTAATATCTATAATATTTTTCTCCTATATTTTATGCCAATTTTATGATTGGTTTACTACAAACACTTGTGCATTAAGTCTCCATAGATTTTATGCAAAGTAAAAAAATATATACAGTCTTCTTCAAAATAATAGCAGTACAATGTGACTAACCAGAATAATCAAGGTTTTTAGTATATTTTTTATTGCTACGTGGCAAACAAGTTACCAGTAGGTTCAGTAGATTGTCAGAAAACAAACGAGACCCAGCATTCATGATATGCACGCTCTTAAGGCTGTGCAATTGGGCAATTAGTTGAAAGGGGTGTGTTCAAAAAAATAGCAGTGTCTACCTTTGACTGTACAAACTCAAAACTATTTTGAACAAACATTTTTTTTTCTTCTGGGATTTAGCAATCCTGTGAATCACTAAACTAATATTTAGTTGTATGACCACAGTTTTTTAAAACTGCTTGACATCTGTGTGGCATGGAGTCAACCAACTTGTGGCACCTCTCAGCTGTTATTCCACTCCATGATTCTTTAACAACATTCCACAATTCATTCACATTTCTTGGTTTTGCTTCAGAAACAGCATTTTTGATATCACCCCACAAGTTCTCAAATGGATTAAGGTCTGGAGATTGGGCTGGCCACTCCATAACATTAATTTTGTTGGTTTGGAACCAAGACTTTGCCCGTTTACTAGTGTGTTTTGGGTCATTGTCTTGTTGAAACAACCGTTTCAAGGGCATGACCTCTTCAGCATAGGGCAACATGACCTCTTCAAGTATTTTAACATATGCAAACTGATCCATGATCCCTGGTATGCGATAAATAGGCCCAACACCATAGTAGGAGAAACATGCCCATATCATGATGCTTGCACCTCCATGCTTCACTGTCTTCACTGTGTACTGTGGCTTGAATTCAGAGTTTGGGGGTCGTCTCTCAAACTGCCTGTGGCCCTTGGATCCAAAAAGAACAATTTTACTCACATCAGTCCACAAAATGTTCCTCCATTTCTCTTTAGGCCAGTTGATGTGTTCTTTGGCAAATTGTAACCTCTTCTGCACATGCCTTTTTTTTTAACAGAGGGACTTTGCGGGGGATTCTTGAAAATAGATTAGCTTCACACAGACGTCTTCTAACTGTCACAGTACTTACAGGTAACTCCAGACTGTCTTTGATCATCCTGGAGGTGATCATTGGCTGAGCCTTTGCCATTCTGGTTATTCTTCTATCCATTTTGATGGTTGTCTTCCGTTTTCTTCCACGTCTCTCTTCCACGTTTTGCTCTCCATTTTAAGGCATTGGAGATCATTTTAGCTGAACAGCCTAACCTTTTTTTGCACCTCTTTATAGGTTTTCCCCTCTCTAATCAACTTTTTAATCAAAGTACGCTGTTCTTCTGAACAATGTCTTGAACGACCCATTTTCCTCAGCTTTCAAATGCATGTTCAACAAGTGTTGGCTTCATCCTTAAATAGGGGCCACCTGATTCACACCTGTTTCTTCACAAAATTGATGACCTCAGTGATTGAATGCCACACTGCTATTTTTTTGAACACACCCCTTTCAACTAATTCAACTAATTGCCCAATTGCACAGCCTTAAGAGCGTGCATATCATGAATGCTGGGTCTCATTTGTTTTCTGAGAATCTACTGAACCTACTGGTAACTTGTTTGCCACGTAGCAATAAAAAATATACTAAAAACCTTGATTATTCTGGCTAGTCACATTGTACTGCTATTATTTTGAACAAGACTGTATATTCTGATGTAAACAAGCTGTTCTCTGTGTGAATATATAGTAAAGTGTAATTTATTCCTGTGATCAAAGCTGAATTTATCATCATTACTCCAGTCTTCAGTGTCACATGATCCTTCACTACTCATTCTCATATGAGGATTTGAGGATCAACACACATTTATGATTATTATCAGTTGTGCTGCTCATGGTGCTGCTTAATTTTTGTGGAAACCATCTAAACATTTGTGGTAAAATTAAAAAAAAGAGAGAAATTAATACTTTTATTGATCAGACATGCATTAAATTGATCACAAGGGATATTTTAAAAGATATATATTATAAATATTATAAAAGATAATAATTTATTTAATAAATGCAAATAAAAGCTGTCCATTGAACTTTCTAGTCATCAGAATCCTGAAAAATAAAAGGAATCATGGTTTCCACAAGCAGCACAACTGTTTTCAACACAGATAATAATCATAAATGTTTCTTGATTATAAAATCATCATATTAGAATGATTAGTGAAGGATCATGTGACACTGAAGACTGGACTAATGTTAAATTCAGCTTTGATCACAGAAATAAATTACTATATATATATATATTCACATAGAAAAAGGCTGTTTTAATTTGTAATAATATTTCACAATATTACTCTTTAACTATTTTTGATTAAATAAATGCAGCCGTGGTGAGCAGAAGACACTAAACATTAAAAAAGCTGCAATATTCATATGATACTTTATTGTCAATAAATAGGCTACATTGAGATGGCTTGAAAAACACACATAAATAATATATTGTCGCAATCGTCTGATTATCGTCGACACGTTTCATCTCTCATAACGATTGTTTTCCATCAGCTGCAGCTCCAGCATGACAGTGAGTTTCTACGAATCCGCTTTTGGACTTTCTATGAGAGCACCCTCCTCATATTTAGATGCAAATAAAATGGCAGGTCATGCATAGATAATTTTTTGTCTCTGAATTTAACATTGGCTTCTATGTAAATACATTTGACCGTGACACGTGAAGCGCGCTATCAACCGAGATTAGAGAAAGCTGTCTTTAGCGTCCCTGTTAACTTGCCCGCCGCCACACAGGGTAACGTTGGTTCAAATTCCGCTCGGAGCGGGTCGACTAGGATCGGTGAAACCCAGTAAAAGTACGGGGGACGAAAATACATTTTATTAAAAGTGAGGGGGACACGTCCCCCGCGTAATCTACGCCCATGGGTCTGCGAGAAAGTGCCTGAGTGACAGGAACACGGCCATTAGCTCCAGCTGGTTTATATGCCACGAAAGCTGATAGTCACTCCACAGACCCTGAGCTGAGCGGCCACTCATGACCGCCCCCCAGCCAGTTAGGGAGGCATCCGTCGTTAGCGTTAAGTGACGACAAGGAACCCCCAGAACTGGACCTTGGGATAGGACCAAGGATCCTTCCACTTCGCCAAGGCACGTAGACATTGTCGTGTGACCTTGATCAAGTGAAACGGATTTCCCCTCGGGGAGAAGCCCTTGGTCCTGAGCCACCACTGTAAAGGTCTCATGTACAGCAGGCCAAAAGGTATCTCGTTGGACGCTGCTGCCATTAGCCCCAAAATTCTTTGAAATGTTTTCACAGTGAGTGACTGACCTAGCTTTATCCGGTTTACGGTATCCAGGATTGCTTTTATCCCGGGAGGAGATAGCTGAGCCGACATTCATCTTGTGTCACAGACAAACCCCAGAAAAGTAGTGCTCTGCTGAGGTGCCAACACACTTTTCTTCACATTTAACCTTAGCCCCAACACTTTCATATCGGCGCGGACAGCATATGATCAATGCTTGGGATGCTGAACTGCCAACTGTTCCGACTGTGCCAATATGAGCCAATCGTCTATGTAATTGAGTAGGCGAATGCCCTGGAGTTGCAACTGAGCCAGAGCTGCATCCACGCACTTCGTGAAAGTGCAGGGCGATAAAGCTAGGCCAAATGGCAGCACCCGACACTGGTAAGGTTCGCCCCCAAAAGCAAACCTGAGGAATTTTCTGTGCTGCGGAAAAATGGAGATGTGGAAGTATGCAACTTTTAGGTCTATTGGGACACACCAGTCCTCGGACCTGGTCTGACACACGATCTGTTTCAGCGTGAGCATTTTGAATTTTAGTCTCTTTGCTGCCCTGTTTAACTGACGCAGATCTAAAATAGGCCGTAGCCCCCCATCCTTCTTTGGAACGATGAAGTACCGGCTGTAAAACCCTGACTCTCTACAGTGGGGAGGGACCCTTTCTATAGCCTCTTTTCGCAGAAGAGTCTGTACCTCTTGCTCCATGACCAGAGCCTGCTCGGGGCTTACTACTGTAGTAATAACCCAGCTGAATATGAATGGGTGTAACCCAAATTTAATTCTGTACCCTTTTTCTACTGTGAGCAGGACCCATTCTGAGATATTTGGCAGAAGTTTCCACGCTGCCAGAAAATCTACTAAGGGAACCAGCCTCTCGTGGCTGGCCTCTGGTTTTCTCTGAGTGGTCAGCCCGGTGTCCTGTAACGGCGTACCGGCAGGAAGCAACCGAATTGACCCCCTGAGGGTCCTCCTGGGAGGGCGCGAACATCCCCACGCCGCTACGTTTCCGGGCGGACATGGAGATATGAGTTCGCTGTGGACCGCTGCACCCTGAAGCACCATAGGTGGCAGGGTTGGCAGAATGACCCCCTGATGGCATCGAGAGAGAATGGGCGCCTCTGCGAGCCGCACTCTCCCGAAGGGTCTGCCATCGGACCCAGAGCTTTGGGCATCAGGGCTTCTTCGCTGAGGCCTTCCTGGAGATAATGACAGACCTTAAGTCTGCCCTACCTCGGAAAGACCTCGGCTGAGCGCGCTGCCCGGACCCCCAGTTTTTGGGGGAGAAACCGTTGGAATGCAGCCGCTTGTTTTTTAGCCTCTTGCAACCTCTCGACAACTGTGTTTACTGAGTCGCCGAAGAGGCCGGCCGGGGAGATAGGAGCATCCATTAGAAACGTTTTATCTCTTTCTTTGATGTCAAACAGATTTAGCTACAGATGCCTCTCCGTGGCGACCAGGGCTGCCATAGAGCGGCCGATGGATTTGGCCGTCTCCTTGGTGGCCCGGAGAGATTAATCTGCAGCCCTACTAATCTCTGCTATCGTTTCTCTCCCCACTTCCTCACATTCATCATCTATATCCCTCATCAGGTCAGCCTGATAAGCCTGACCTGCTGCCGAATACGCCCTGCCCACTAATGCTGAGGTTGTTCTAATGGGCTTAGTGGGCAGCTGCGGGGCTCTAAGCGATGATGCAGACTCGGGGGAGAGATAGCTCGCGAGCGTCTCTTCCACCCGAGGCATCGCCGCATATCTTTAGTTGAAGACTCTAAATGATGCCGGTTTTGCCCAGGTGTGGCGGTCCGGGAAAAACGGTAAGCCCCGCTTTGGAGGCTGTGATCTAGATGGTAGAAAGCACTTGTCTAATTTACTAAACTGACGGGCTTCCTGTTTCTCGGCAGGCCAGTCAAGACTTAATCTGGCTACAGCGCGAGTCACAACCTCTAAAACTTCCTCTTGAGCGTGTGTATGTGTGCAGGCAAAATGTGTTCATCATCCAGGCTCACAACATCCAGTTCCTCGGACCTGGAAAGCTGATGAGCCTGCGTCTCAGCACGAGCAGAAGATACTGCAGAGCGTGCTTCTAACTCGTGAACTGAAACGTGAGATCCAACGGGTAATGGCAGAGATAGGTGATCACCCATCTCTAGCCCCGCCGCTAGATCCATTTGCGACGGCAACAGCGGGACCCGAGCCCTGAGGACCGCGAGCCGAAGCACCCTCCTCAAAGAGTGCTCGGAGGGATCAAAGCGTTATCATGGGGAGCTTCTCGCAATGCTCACAGCCAGCCCCCTCGAGAGCTGACTGGGCATGCTCTAATCCCAAACATATAACACACAGCTCGTGTGTATCCCCACCCGTGATGTAGCGTGGGCAGGGAGTGACACACTGTCTGAACTGTTTGCTCGCCATTATTTCTTTCTTTCTTGATAGACAAATACACACATCAAATAGACAAACAATATTTCACATAGAGCGCTTGTGAAGACAGAAGCTGATGCTGTTTGGTCCGGGTGTGCTTTAAAGCTTCCTGGTCGATGACGTTACCCGCCTATGACGTATCTCCACGCTATTGGACAGATTTCACTAGTGCTTCATGACGCAATCACGCAGAGCCGTTCCCGTAGTGTTTCGACTCAGCTCAAGTTCCCTTGGAAAGGGAACTAATATGGTTACTGTCAATTAAGTTTAGTGTATGGTTTTAGGTTACATTATTTTCATCAACATTTCTGTGCCACTTACTGGTGATTTAATTTCCAAACTGCTGTTATGTGATGTGCAAGAAGCAGCACGGTATCATTTTGCAGAAATGTCACCATAGGCATGTTTCCAATGAAAGAAATATATTAAAATTCATAATGTCATAATATATTGAACTTGTACATAGTCACAAACAGAATTTGTTGCAAATTATGATAATTGGAAAATCAACATTTAAATCTTAAAATTTAACCTTAACATGTTAATTTAAATCTAGTCCGGCTGAATGCATCTAAATATATATATATTAACAATCTTTTGGGTAAGTGGCCATTGATTGTTCAGATGGGTCAATTTATAAGTAACTCAACACAAGCCATTCAATTAATGCGTCACATTAACTTCCACAATGCATCTGAATGAGCCATTTCACCAATTTGCAGGGTATTGTTTTAGCTGTTTATCATTATTATTAATAGGGCCCAAGCCCTGAAAGGGCGCAGAGCCCTATTGTTCTTCTAAGGATTATTATTAGGGCCCAAGCCCTGAAAGGGCGCAGAGCCCTATTGTTCTTCTAAGGATTATTATTAGGGCCCAAGCCCTGAAAGGGCGCAGAGCCCTATTGTTCTTCTAAGGATTATTAGGGCCCAAGCCCTGAAAGGGCGAAGAGCCCTATTGTTCTTCTAAGGATTATTATTATTAGGGCCCAAACCCTGAAAGGGCGCAGAGCCCTATTGTTCTTCTAAGGATTATTATTAGGGCCCAAGCCCTGAAAGGGCGCAGAGCCCTATTGTTCTTCTAAGGATTATTAGGGCCCAAGCCCTGAAAGGTCGCAGAGCCCTATTGTTCTTCTAAGGATTATTAGGGCCCAAGCCCTGAAAGAGCGCAGAGCCCTATTGTTCTTCTAAGGAAAATTTAGCTTTTTCGACTATTCGGGCACTTTCGGGGCCCTTATCATGCTCGAAAACTCTTGAAACTTTGCACACACAGCACCCACTATAGTGGGGTCTGAAAACATGGTCTATAAATCAAACACACTTGCACGTACATGTATGAAACTCGATACACATATAGAGCTCATTGGGCCGAACAACTTTCGTGCTCTAAGTTATGTGTCAGCCCAACAAGAAGTGAGCTATTATGGGTTGTTTGGAAAACGCATGCTGTGGAATTTAACATACTCCTCCTAGACAATTCACCCGATCAGCACCAAACTCGGTCAGCAAGGAATCAAGACACTGAGGATGCTAAATTGCGAGCAACTTTTTGATATCTCAAATGGTTTGGCCATGGCGAAGAGACAAATTTATGGCGAGAAAAGGGAAACAGGAAGTGTGTTATAACTTCTGCATACATTAATTCATTTTGATGAAACTTCAGCTGTGTGTTCGTTGTAAGAGGCCGATCACATGGATATGACTTTTGTGAGTCAAAGTTATAGCGCCACCAACTGGCAGCAGGAAGTGTGTCACTTTCAAAATGCTTTGAAATCACCATCTTATTTTTACCCGATTTACTTCAAACTTCATCAGTATAATGTCAAAACATAGCAGATATAAAGCTGGTAAGCACTTCCTGATATTGTATATACTGTTGCCACGGCAACACATCAAACTATAACATTCTTTTTTGCTGCTATTGAGACTCTTAAAATGCTTCAAATTATATGAAACTCAACACACACATCAGACATGCTGTCCAGTAGATAAGGGCAAAGACTTAAAAAGGGGCATGGTGGAGGAGCTCAGTAGCGCCATCTTTTGCTAAAAGTAATGCAATCTTTTGTCAAAAGTGGGGGGGTTAGTTTTATCTTCAGTCACCAAACTCTGTATATATATTGTTCTCTTTGAGCCGAACAAATTTCTAATTTACAGTCATTAGCTCCGACGAACAGGAACTCAGATATTTAGGGCTTAAGGTGTGAGGACCTCACTGTAATTGCTCAAACCATCATTTTTCTTTTCCCAAATGAATTACATTTTTGAGGGCCTAAACACGCATGAAAACTCATGAAACTTTGCACACGCATCAGAAGTGGTGAAAACATACATCTGATATGGGTTTCAGAATTAGGTGTGGCAAAATGGTTCGATAGCGCCACCTACAAAATTTAAATTAAGCGTCATTTGTGCTACATTTCATGTATGAGTATGAAAATTCGGTAGATGCATTCAACAGCCCAGTACCTACAAAAAAGACCCAGGGCGCCATATCTGAAAAACCAACAGAAAGTGAGATATTTTGAATTTTCTTTGGTAAATTGGTGCAGTTTTTGCCATTGCCAGACGTTGTACTTTAACAAACTCCTCCTAGAGATTTAATCATATCAACATCGTATTTGCACAGTCTAATCTAAAGGCCTTTGTGGTGTTAAATTGGGAAGATCTTGAGTTTTCCCTGAAGGGTGTGTCCGTGGCGGCCTCACAAATGTTGATGTTTCGCCATGACACAGGAAGTTGTTGTACCTCAGGCATACAATGTCCGATCTGCCTCAAACTTCACATGTTTGACAAGAGTCCTGGCCTGAAGACATAAGCTGTGTCCCAAAGTCAAGTGCACGCACTTCGAAGGCCGCATTTGAAGTGCGATTAAGTCATACCGGCACTACGAAGACTGTCCCAAAGTGAAGGCTGCACCCTCTGAAGGCCGCATTTGAAGTGCGATTACGTCACAGTGGCACTACGAAGGCTGTCCCAAAGTGAAACTGCACCTCTGAAGGCCGCATTTGAAGTGCGATTGCGTCACATTGGCGCGACGAAGGCTTCCGCAATTCATGAGCGACTTCAAAATGCGCCCTTCGGTTCTCAGGCAAAGGAAGGGTACAGCAGATGGGACCTTCCCATAACTTCGCAGCCTTCCCTATCCCAGAATTCATAGCACACTGGTGACTGACTTGTGCGGGCGCGGCATTATATTTCCCAGTTAAAGACGGTAGCGGTCGGTAACATAATTGTAGGCCTATAGCCTGGATACTATTGAACACAACAGCGCAAGCGCTTGAACTTGAAGAAAACAAAATGTTTAGTGCATTACTGCATTTTGTTCCCAGTTCCCTGACTGAGCAACCTACATCAACTTTAATTTCCCAAGTAGCAAAAATGTTATTTATTTCTCATTCTCAAGAAGGAATGAGTCCATTCTCCCCCTTTTTGCTCTTTCTGTCTCTTTTATTTTTTCTTTCTTTTTTCTGCGCTTTATTTAAATACAAATTAGATCTGCGCAGGGCTGTTATTTCGACCCATCACGCTATAGGATGTATTCCGCACCGCACCATCCCACTCAGCCTTAAAATTCACTCCATGCTCAAACGCTATAAATTAGGCTATTTTATTCCCGACCTCACCAATCCAGCTAAATTTAGATTTCGTTTCCAGGATCTCTCTTTTAAATGTCTCCTGCAGAAAGAGAGACGGGATAACAAAAGTAATAGGCCTAGGCTATGCTGACCATGCAATATTTTTTTCTCATCATAGGCTGTATAGCCTACACCATATAGGCCTAGCAAAAAAAAAAATGTCACAGAGAAAAATATCAAAGAATTTTAAAAAAAATCAAGATATTGAAAAATATCAATACCAAAAAAATATGAAATATTTGAGAAATGGAGGCAAAATGCAAATAAATTAGAACTGCTGGCGTGCGTAGTTGTAGTGCAAAATAAATGATTTTATATAAATTAATAAATGAATATGACGCTCACTGACGACGGTCCATTAGGCTAGTGAAAGTGTTCTCTAAGGCTGAACGTGGCCGGGATGCACAGAACAATTTCTCTAGGCTATAGTTAGCCTATTATTATTATTATTTTGTTTGTTTTATGCAAATAATTTCTGAATGAAACAAAAATTGCTATAGCCTATTCTTAATTTTCGTTAGGCCTAAGTGTTGGTTAAATACAAGTGAAGTGCTTGTTCTGTAGCCTACATTGTTTATTTGTGTACGCTAATGCAAGTTATAATTTGTACATTAAATTCACATCGGCCTTCATAGGCTACATATATTTTATTGTCATGCAAATAAAATATGTAGCCTAAATTAGCCTCAATTAAAATAAAGGGTTAATAGCCTACTTTACTTTTTACAACTATTATGCTAACTTAAGTTAAAGATCAGAAACCACCGAAATTCAATTTAACAGCTAAGAAAATATTTCTACACTTTCATTCAGCTGAGCGGAAGACCGGGACGGTACTAATGCACAATAGAGACCCTGGAAAGGCCTGTGCCCGCGGGACATCATCTTCTGGGATGATGAGGTGTATTTCCACTGTCCGCAGGTTGCAGGGATGAATCGGTCGGCGGCCATAAGTCTATGCTACAATGCATCTGAGATGATTTGAGTTCAATAAAAATATAGGCTAGCCTACTTAAATAAAGACTTGGACGTAAATAAATATATATAGGCCTTAATTCTAAAATCTCCTCACGAACGTCCGCTGTCAGTTGTCACACACCTGTGTTGCCAAGTCTGGAATTGGGATGCATTTAGCCTAGGCCTACTCTGTTGCTGTGGGTTGTTTTTAGCCTAGTCCACAGGTTTAAGTTGTCTTTATTTTAGCAATATTTCTACCAGGCGCAACCTGCGGTTTGACATATTTAGGCCATTTTTTCCCGTGATTCCGCTACTTTTGATTAGCAATTGGAGGGGTTTTGTTGTTCCGACCAGGCAACCCTGTCCATCGGGTTCGGCCTTTGAAGGCTACAACAGATGGAGCCTTCGTAGACTACCCTACCCATGAATTAATTGTGCGCAGGTGATAGGCAATTTGTATTTCAAGAACATGGCTGGAGAGAGTTCTGTGGCGTCCGAGGATTTCACATTTAAATGTAAGTATTGTGTTTTATTTTACCGAAATGCTTTAACTAAAAATGTTAGCTGTGTGCACCTAATCTCTTACGTGATCTTTCTATTGGTTTTAGGGAGCAATGAGCACACAGCTCAATTTATAAAATTAAGAGGTGAAAATGACCACCTATTTACTGGGGCAAAAAACTCTGCCAGCGTCGCTTGGAGGTAAGGCGACAAGCAATGTTTCCATTAGGCCATTATATTATTTTTTTTTTTTTTCGACTTTATGTTTCTGTCTTGTAGGCCTGTTAGGCTACTTTGGAATTCAGCTAATTGGTCAGCCGATTCAGTTCTTCCTCGGTCCTGCACACCAGAATCATCTGATTCTTAAGTCTTATTGCAGTTTCATTTTTTATTCATCAAACAACCAGAATGGACACAACCCGTCCCGGGTCTAGACCAGCGGTTTTACACCAGCAAAGTGCCAGGGGGACTTGCATCAATTTGAACTGCCACTTTACTGGTGTAAAATCGCTGGTGTATACACCCGGGACGAGTCTAGTGCATTTAACGTCAAATAATGTAAATGTTGATTTTTAAAAGTAGGCCCGTCAATTAGGCTATTTGGTAAATGTAAACTTATTAGTGGTGTGTGTCAAAAAATATGTTCAAGGACACTGACATGCGCTAAAGCAGTGCATCCAGTTGTTTTCGTTATTTTTTTCAAAGGCATCACATTTTATTGTAAATTTGGATATAACCCATAAAACATTTTACCGTTCCAATAAGGAGAAAGTCCATGTGAGGGTGCGACGTTTCTGCCAAATACGTTCAATTATAAAATTAGCCTATAAAAAATGCATAGGATGCACACCATTTGCGCTATATAGGCCTATGCCTATATAATATGAATGTAGCTACACAGTACCTACACAAAGAAAGGCCAGTATAGGGTCTGGCCGGGGACTGCTTGTGTCGAGCCATTCGACTGTGATTGTTTGAGAAAAATATGGCATGTAGCTGTAACAAACGCGTCCAGCTGAATTGATGACAGAACAGCTTGATCTTCGGCGGACCAAGGAGCGCAGCTATAATTATGCTGCATTCATGTGCTCTCGGAATTATCGTAAATACGAGTTTCCTTGATAAAAAAAACTGCACATTTAAAAAAAAAAAGGTCTCCCATTTCAAAATGTCAATATGATGAGTTTGTAATTACGAGTTCAGAAGTGGGAATTATCAAATTTGCATGTGAAGGCGGCACAGTTGTACAAATCAGGCCGTTTTAAAGAAAAACAAAAAATCAAGGAAAAATCAAGTTTTATTTTTTTCCTTTTTCAGAAAACAAGAAAAATGAGCTATTGTCATTTTTGTATGTTAGGCCTATATGAAAGTTTGTATGTTACTTAAACACTAAACGAATGATGCACGGATTTGTATGCATGTCCTGCTGAATCATATTTGTAATGTTAACATTGCATCCTTGTTTTAATATTTTTCATAACAGTTTTCATTTTCTCTTATTTCAGGACAATTCTGGAAAAGATGGCTCTGCTGGGCAAGGTAACTCCCTTGCAGGCCAAAAAAAAAATGGGAGAACCTAAAAAAAAAATACAAAGTAAGCAACACAAAACTTTGCTGAAATTAATTATATTGTTGCTGCTGCTGCTGCTAACATGTATGGCTTATTTGCTCTGCTTTAGGATTGCAAGTGTCCTGGGACAGGCCAAGGAGTTGGTGGAAAACCCACTGCTGCAACTTGGCCATGGTTTGTCCTCATGGATGAGGTGTTAGGACAGAGGCCTTCAAACAACCCCCCTGTCCTAATTGCCTCCATCCCTGAGGAAAGGCCAGGGCCAAGTTCAGCAGTGGGTGAGGAGGAGGAGGCACCAGCACCAGCACCAGCACCAGCACCAGCACCAGCACCAGCACCCAGAAAAAGAGGCCGGGAGGATGAGTTGATTGACCTTCTCAGGGAGGACATTCAATTCCAGAGAGAGACGGAGGAGAGAAGAGCCCAGGAGAGTCGGGAGCGCATGGATAGATTGTTTTCTCTTCTTGAGAGAATGGTTAACAAATATTTTTTTTTGTTAACCATTCTCTCAAGAAGAGAAAAAGTTAAAGGCTACAATAGTTTTATTTTGTTTTTGTGTACACTTTTGTTACATGTAAATAAAAGACATGAAATAGGTCTGTATTGTTGTTATTGTTTTTTTTTTAATGCAACAATTTTGCACATAAGCCATTGCCTGATACATGCATTTTTGCCCAAGTACATTTAAACAGTTAACTTGGTAAAATAAATGGTTTGATGCATGACTGACATATTTACAACATAACTTTAACGTAAACAGCATAAGAAAAACCTAAATGTTAAAATTGTGTAAAAAAAGAAAAGAAAACAAAAAACATTTCTTTATGCATTTATTCAGCTGAGCAGGGAGGCCCTTATTGTGCTGCTGGATGGGATGGGATGCCACAATAGAGACCCTGGTAAGGCCTCTGCCGGTGGGACATCATCTGGGATGGTCTCCAGAGTGTTTGTGCATATTTCCACTGTCCACTGCATTGTCTACCAATGGGTTTGCAGGGCTAACACAATCGACGGCTGTCATGTCGCTGCAATATTTTCAGAAAGGGGGAAGAATACATTAATCACACCATAAACATTTCAACATGCTAAAAAGTTATATGCTGCATTTCATTTGTGTCTTGTGTATATAGCTTCACAATTCTCTTACTTGCCTCTTACAAATAGTCATGGTCAGCGGGTACCTCCTCCAGGGCAGACACCTCAGCAGACAGCTGGTCTCTCCAGGGAGCACCACTGACTGTCTCCAAATCCTGCTCCCCCTCATCCTCTGCCATATCCTCCTCGTGCTCATCCTCCGGGGCTATGATGTCACCAACCCCAAGACAGATGTTATGGAGGATGGCACAGGCTGTTATGACCTGAAATGGTAAAAAAGGGAACAAAAGTATAGCTTCACAAAAATAAATCCGTTTCTACTTTCACAGTATTTTGCAAATGTCTTTGCAATTGACTTACATGGGGTACAAAGGTGTGGTGCACTTCCAGCGCTTGCAGGAAGATAGCCCTGAACCTGGTCTTCATCATCCCAAAAGCACGCTCTATAATAGAGCGTGCCCTGGAATGATGGACATTAAAGCGCTGGGCTCCCACACCTTGTACTGGTCTCTTGTAGGGAGTGATGAGGGGGAGTGGGTGTTGGAGACATGGGTACCCTCCGTCTGCCAGGATGAAGTGCCCTGGAGGAGGATACACTGACCTCCTGTACAGTGGGCTGTGGCGGAGCACCCGTGCATCATGCACTGACCCCGGCCAGCCCACGTAGGTGTCAATGAAGTGGCCCTGATGGTCACAAACTGCCTGCAGGATTATAGATGGGAACAGTTTCCTGTTCCTGTAGCACTGACCATCAGGGCCGCTTGGAGGCTTGATACGGACATGGCAGCCGTCGATTGCTCCTGCAGCTTTCAGGAAAGCTCTGTGCCTTGCCAGCCCTGCAAACCCACGGCAAACTGCTTCCAGCTTCTCTGGGGTGTTGGGGAGGTGGATAACTTTGTGGCGAATGGCCACCACCTCATCAGCGACTCGGTGGACAATGCGGTGGACAGTGGAACGGGGCATGTCAAATGCTCTGGAGACCACCCTGTATGATGTGCCACACGCCAGCCAGAAAAGAAACACCAGGGTCTCAATTGTGACACCCCATCCGTGTTGTCTTTGACTTCTCAACAGACCCAGCAGCACTGTCAGGGCCTCCCTGCTCAGCCGAAAGTCAGGACGTGTGTCACCATCTCCAAAAAACCTTTCCAGGAGTGGGGCACTGAGGTTTATCCTGCAGTACAGGGGTCTGCTCTGATTTAGGGAAAGAAGGAAAAGAGAAATTATGTACAGCTATATGACAAAGTAGGCTAATTGGTGGAAGAAATATAAAGATACTTGAGTAAACTACATTTAGTAACTACTTATAGTACATAAGGGGAACAAGTAGTCATGTGTAAAATCTTACACTGTCAAAATGTATCATGTGTCTTGTAATTTTCACATAAAACAATGAAGGTGATAAAATTAAAAATAATGTGTATATTTTCTTAAGAAAATTTTCATAAAGCTTTATAGTGTAGAAATTACTGGTGCACTACGGTGGATGTTGCAATTAATGTTCTTCAATTTAAAGTAGCCTCCTTTATTTACTGTTGGCTATGTAGAACAATGCACCACATAGTAAAAGGGCACAATTTTGTACTGTTTTTTATTTCTTTGCTTTTTTTAATGTATTCTCACAATATAACCAAATTGTTGCTAAGTGCGTCCCATATTAAAGCCTGCATCCATGAAATGGAGCACTGTTCACCTGTGCAGTGGCAGGACTGATCAGCGGCAGATTAATTCATTCATTTATTCACTGTATTTTAAGCTTAACTGCCATGGTGAAGAGAATAAACTATATGAAATTGCACCATGAAAAGACATTAGTCAGCATTTCAACCATCAGGTTTTTTTTTTTTTTACATTAAGCATCTCTATCATTTATTAATATAGGCCTACATTTAAAGGTGTAAACCAGAAACTCAGCATGCACGCTGCCTCTTATTGGGAAGGGGCAAAGCATTTTAACTTACCTGGTGATGGTCTTGGCTAAGCCTGAAGTACATCACCCGGCGCCACCGGGGGTGACATATTTGCGCCATCTCCTCCATCAAAAGATACAATATATATATATAAAAAAAAACATTTCCATCTCCATACTTGCAATTTATTTCTTATATATATATATATATATATATATATATATATATATATATATATATATATATATATATATATATATATATAGATATATATATAGATATAAAAATAGCTGTAGGATAGCTGTCCTTTTGCACCGTTGGTATCCGATAGGAATCAATGCAATAGCAATCGTTAACACCTGATAGCGCAATTACGAAATCCAACAAAACTCGCCGCGGCCTTTGAAGGGCACTAACTCATTTGGGGCGCATCGTGTTCACCCGTGTTTAGAATGCTTTTATTCCCGACCATCCCACTTTAGATTTACTTTCCAGGATGTGAAATTTAAATGTCCCTTACAGAAAGAATGTGTATAACAATTCAAAAATGTGGACTATTGCCAAGCCTACAATAATTGTGTTGATGTAATTCACACTGTTAAAAATATCTCCGAGGAAAAATAGGCTACGACATATATCACTCAATATTTACACACCAATAAACGAAATAAAAAATACAAATAAAGGAAAACCATTGGTTACTAGCATGTAAAATACAGTCTTGTATATGAAATTATTATTTTTATTATTATTATTTTACATGTAGCCAGCTAGCCTACCTAGTAGGCTATATATTATTTATTCCTACATTACATGAAACAATTTGTTCTTGTGCTAGTTAAATGACAATACATGATTCAATAGTACATTACTCAAAGTAGGCTACTTTTTACAAATGAATAAACTGAAGTTTAACATCACAATGAAGTTTGTTCAATTGGAGTACCATTTACACCGTTGCTGTGGGTTTTAGTTTAAGCCCCTACTTGAGCAATATTCATCCAGAACTTCCCCCGCGTTTGGGTGCGTTTTGGCATAGTTTTGATTAGCAATTGGAGGGCTTTTGTGTTGCAGACATGGCAACCCTGTCCCTCGGTTCGCCCTTCGTGCACTTTGAAGGCGTGGCCTGGCCTGGCCTTCGAAGTGCATGGCCGTCGAAGTGCGCACCCTTCACTTTGGGACACAGCTATAAACATGCCAATATTCAGTCAAAGTTATAGCGCCACCAACTGGCAGCAGGATGTGTCACTTTTTGAAAATTTTTTGAATCACTGTCTTACTTTCACCCGATTTACTTCAAACTTCATCAGTATAATGTGAAAACATGACAGATATAGACATACGAATGGATTCCTGATATTTTATATACTGTTGCTATGGCAATGTGTCAGTTAAATTATCTTTTGGGGTGTTTTTGAGACTTAGCATGCTTGAAATTGTGTGTGTGTGTGTGTGTGTGTGTGTGTGTGTGTGTGTGTGTGTGTGTGTGTGTGTGTGTGTGTGTGTGTGTGTTTATACATGGGCTTTACAGAAGGTCATTTGCTGTTTTTGAAAAGACACATGTCTTAAAATTAATTATTTACTGATAAAAATCAAATTGATTTAAAAAGTAAATTTCACATGATTTTCTAGTTTATAAGTTGTCTGGGTATCACCAGACCAAGCTCAATTTAAGATTGAACAATGAGCATTATTTGAATGACTCTGTATGCAATTGGATAGTCAACTAAACAGACTACTAAACTCACCAATAGCGTGCCAGGTGAATAAGTTAGTCTGTGATTTGTTCCCGCAAAAGTGTAACAGAAGCAGTAGAAATGAATGTACGGGTTTTCAGACTGTGTTGCAGGGCGAAGTCAAATCGCTGGCAGATCAGGCTGGGTTTACCCAGTCAGTCTAAGTAAATTTTATAATAAAGTTTATAATAAACTTCCATAAAATTTAGACGCGCATCTTACTCTTACCTGACACTAATATTAAAATCATTGCTGCAGTTTCTGTGATTTGGCTCCAATTGGTCATTTTGTAATTAACATTTTTTATTGGATGCTACAAATATTGAAATGAAAGCATGCTTAATTACATAAGATTGTAAATAGCTAAGGTAGGTCAAAAACACATGAAGAGAAGTGTTAGGATAATACAATATCACCATTCGATCGGTATTCTGCGCTCATTTGAAATTGATGTGACATCATCTGACATGAAATTGATTAATTAAATTTAATTGATCTCATAGATGTGACTGTTGTGGTTCGTTGTCATAGCAGCACCAACTGCTGCAGTTAATGTGGTGAATCCAACTTCATTTGTAGGGCACTAACAATATAGTTTTATATAATTAGTTTAATAATTGTGTTAGTAAAATAAAAATACCATCAATTAAATACTGGCCTTCTGGACTTTACACATATTTGAAAATTACCTATTATATCATATTACATTAGAATTCATCTATATTTAAATTGCATCATGGGTGTGGCTTGTGGTCATAGCGGCACCAGCTGCTGCGGTAAATGTGGTATATTTGAGCGATTTTAAAATACTCTCCTGTTTAAATGCATATTGCCTGTCTTGCACAATTTGCCTGAAGCCACCGGGGTGGTGGTGCCACCGGCTTGGGCCCGTCATCGCTGCTCGCAGCTTTAATTAGGGCCCAAGCCCTGAAAAGGCGCAGAGCCCTATTGTTCTTCTAAGGACAATTTAGCTTTTTCGACTATTCGGGCACTTTCGGGGCCCTTATCATGCTCGAAAACTCTTGAAACTTTGCACACACATTGGAATCTGCGGCCATCAGGGCCGGACCAAAGCTGGTACCCGGGTGTGGCAGGGGGGCTCGACAGCGCCCCCTATAGCGGGGTCTGAAAACATGGTCTATAAATCAAACACACTTGCACGTACATATACGAAACTCGGTACACATATAGAGCTCATCAGCCCGAACAACTTTCGTGCTCTAAGTTATGTGTCAGCCCAACAGGAAGTGAGCTATTATGGGTTGTTTGGAAAACGCATGCTCTGGAATTTAACATACTCCTCCTAGACGATTCACCCGATCAGCACCAAACTCGGTCACCATGAAGTCAAGACACTGAGGATGCTAAATTGTGAGCGACTTTTTGATACCTCAAACGGTTTGGCCGTGGCGAAGAGACGTGTTTATGGCGAGAAAAGAGAAACAGGAAGTGTATTATAACTTCTGCATACATTAATTAATTTTGATGAAACTTCAGCTGTGTGTTCGTTGTAAGAGGCCGATCACATGGATATGACTTTTGTGAGTCAAAGTTATAGCGCCACCAACTGGCAGCAGGAAGTGTGTCACTTTCAAAATTGCTTTAAATCCCCATCTTATTTTCACCCGATTTACTTCAAACTTCATCAGTATAATGTCAAAACATGGCAGATATAGATATATGAATGGATTCCTGATTCTTAAAATGCTGTTGTCATGGCAACGTGTCAAAGTCCAATAATATTTTAAGGTGTTTTTGAGACTCTTAGCATGCTTGAAATTGCATGAAACTCAACACACACATCTGGCATGCTGTCCAGAAGATGCAAGCAAAGACTCAGAAACGGGCGTGGTAGAGGGGCTCAGTAGCGCCATCTTTTGTCCAAACTGGAGGGTTAGTTTTATGTACAGTCACCAAACTCGGTATGTATATTGTACATTTCAGGCTGGACAACTTTCTAATTTACAGTCATTAGCTCTGACCAACAGGAAGTCAGATAATTTGGTTTCAATCTTAATAAATCATAAAAACAAGCTCTGAGTTTTTACCTTCTCCTCAAAAGCGATTCATTCAATCTCCTCCAAACTCGGACAACATGAAGTAAATATACAGAAGATGCTAAAATGCGAACGGTTATTGGATATCTCAAACGGTGTTCCCTTACCAAAAGCCTAAAAAAGACAAAAGACAGACACAAGTGCCTGGTTCATAAATAAGGCTATACTCCCACCTGCTGGTTATTCTATATATCACACTGGCTGTTTTTTTTTCAACACTTATGCTCTCAATTAAATGACCAGTAGAGGGCAATATTGTATAAGTTTTCAAGCAAAAAAACTTGTGTGTGTAAGAATGGTTTTCTAGCCTGGTGGGGACTTAAACCTGAATGCACACAGACTCATGGGGACTTCCCAATGGGTACAAAAGCTTATAAATCATTCAGAATAAGTTCTTTTGAAAATGTAAAAATGCTTAAAGTTGTGTGATGGGTAGGTTTAGGGGCAGAAGCAGTGTAGGAGGACAGAATATATGGTTTGTACAGCATAAAAACCATTACGTCTATGAGTCCCCAAAAAGATTGTGAACTAGACGTGTGTGTGTGTGTGTGTGTGTGTGTGTGTGTGTGGAGAGAGAGGGAGGGGGGCTGATTTCTACCTTCAGCTTACTACAGT
Source organism: Pseudorasbora parva (assembly GCF_024679245.1). Classification (NCBI taxonomy): domain Eukaryota; kingdom Metazoa; phylum Chordata; class Actinopteri; order Cypriniformes; family Gobionidae; genus Pseudorasbora; species Pseudorasbora parva. The sequence goes on along the minus strand of NC_090174.1, from coordinate 16,891,603 downwards.
GTGTCTGTGTGTGTGTGTGTGTGTGTGTGTGTGTGTGTGTGTGTGTGTGTGTGTGTGTGTGTGTGTGTGTGTGTGTGTATGTGTGTGTGTGTGTGTGGAGAGGGGGGGGGGCTGATTTCTACCTTCAGCTTACTACTGTGTGTGTGTGTGGAGAGGTGGGGGGGCTGATTTCTACCTTCAGCTTACTACAGTGTGTCTATGTGTGTGTGTGTTTGTGTGTGATCAACTCTTCTGTCTAAAAAAGATTACCTCTTAATGCTGTGCTTTGGCCTGCATTAAAGGATTAAACATATTATTCTGGGTTTGAATAAAAAAATAAATGTATAAAAGCAGTTTATTTGTAGGGCATTGACAATATTGTTTTATATAATTAGTTAAATAATTGTGTTAAAACAATTAATTATTAATAAAAATAAAAAAATATTAAAAAAACATTACTAACGCAAGAAAAAACACATTTAATTGTCTTAAAAAAATTTAGTGTGTGTAACTTAAAAATGAAAAGATTAATGCCTTTTGTTTAAGGACAAAAATGAGAACCAATGAGCTACCGGTATATAGAATAACCAGAAGGTGTAAGTGTAGCCTTATTTAGTAACCAGGTTGGATATGTCCTAGGGAACACTGTTTTGAAGATAAAACTATTGTTTTTATTGCAAAACAGTGTTTTCAGACAGTGAAATAAAAACAATGTTCTCTCACTGTTTAGATTGTGTGTCTGTCATCCCCCCCCCTTCTCTCTCTCAGGATCACTCTATATGTTAGTGTGTGTGTGTGTGTGTGTGTGTGTGTGTGTGTGGAGGGGGTCTCTCTCACTCTTGTGTTTTCATAATTTAACCCTTTCATATCATAGGCTATCACAAATATCTATCACTTTATTGTGAAAAATAAGTAAAACAAAAACATATATTATATGTTTAATTAAATACTGGTCTTCTGAACTTACAGAATTTTGAGCTGCAAAAAATACATTTGCGCATTATTGAAAGTTATATCCTAATACTTTTAATTGTTTACTATAACATGGGCTTTAAAGAAGGTCATGCGCTGTGTTTGCAAAGATCACGTATGGCACCTCTTTAAACTAATTATTTATTGATAGAATTCAAATGGATAAAAAAATTAAATTTCACATGAATTTTTAAAAGTGGCTGTATATAATAAACTTCCATAAATTATATGCACGCATATTACTCTTACCTGACACTGATATTAAAATCATTTTTGCGGTTTCTTTGATTTGGCCTAATTTATTTATTTTAATTTATTAAAAATATTGAATGCCACACATATTGAAATAAAAACAAGCATGCTTTTTGCGGCATAAGACTGGTGAACAATCACAAGCTATGGTAGGTCAAGAACACATAAAGAGAAGTGTAAGGATAATACAACTTCAGCATTTGGACAGTATTCTGCACTCATTTTGAAACTGACATTTGACATCATCTGACATAAAATGAATGAATAAAATGTAATTGATCTCATAGATGTGACTGTTGTGGTTCCTGGTCATAGCAGCACCAGTTGCTGCAGTTAATGAGGTGAATTCAAATGACTTTGACAAAGTCCCATTATTAATTTTTTCCCATATTAAATGCCTATTGCCTGCTGTGCACAGTTAAGCTGATGCCACCGGGCTGGCGGTGCCACCGGCTTGGGCCCGTCATCGCTGCTCGCAGCTTTAATTTATTATTAGGGCCCAAGCCCTGAAAGGGCGCAGAGCCCTATTGTTCTTCTAAGGACAATTTAGCTTTTTCGACTATTCGGGCACTTTCGGGGCCCTTATCATGCTCGAAAACTCTTGAAACTTTGCACACACATCGGAATCTGCGGCCTTCAGGGCCAGACCAAAGCTGGTACCTGGGCGTGGCAGGGGGGCTCGACAGCGCCCCCTAAAGTGGGGTCTGAAAACGTGGTCTGAAAACGTGGTCTATAAATCAAACACACTTGCACGTACATGTATGAAACTCGGTACACATATAAAGCTCATCGGGCCGAACAACTTTCGTGCTCTAAGTTATGTGTCAGCCCAACAGGAAGTGAGCTATTATGAGTTGTTCGGAAAACGCATGCTCTGGAATTTGCGATACTCCTCCTGGACGATTCACCCAATCAGCACCAAACTCGGTCAGCCTGAAGTCAAGACACTGAGGATGCTAAATTGCGAGCAACTTTTTGATATCTCAAATGGTTTGGCTGTGGCGAGGAGACGAATTAATGGCGAGAAAAGGGAAACAGGAAGTGTGTTATAACTTCTGCATTCATTAATTCATTTTGATGAAACTTCAGCTGTGTGTTCGTTGTAAGAGGCTGATCACATGGATATGACTTTTGTGAGTCAAAGTTATAGCGCCACCAACTGGCAGCAGGAAGTGTGTCACTTTCAAAATGCTTTGAAATCACCATCTTATTTTTACCCGATTTAATTCAAACTTCATCAGTATAATGTCAAAACATAGCAGATATAAAGCTGGTAAGCACTTCCTGATATTTTATATACTGTTGCCACGGCAACACATCAAACTATAACGTTCTTTTTCGCTGCTTTTGAGACCGTTGCTTCAAATTACATGAAACTCAACACACACATCAGACATGCTGTCCAGTAGATATGGGCAAAGACTTAAAAACGGGCATGGTGGAGGAGCTCAGTAGCGCCATCTTTTGACAAAAGTAATGCAATCTTTTGTCAAAAGTGGGGGGGTTAGTTTTATCTTCAGTCACCAAGCTCTGTATATATATTGGTCTCTTTGAGCTAAACAACTTTCTAATTTACAGTCATTAGCTCTGACGAACAGGAACTCAGATATTTAGGGCTTAATGTGTGAGGACCTTATTGTAATTGCTCAAACCATCATTTTACTTTTCCCAAATTAATTACATTTTTGAGGGCCTAAACACGCATGAAAACTCATGAAACTTTGCACACGCATCAGAAGTGGTGAAAACATACATCTGATGTGGGTTTCAGAATTAGGTGTGGCAAAATGGTTCGATAGCACCACCTACAAAATGTAAATTAAGCGTCATTCGCGCTACGTTTCATGTATGAGTATGAAATTCAGTAGACGCATTCAACAGCCCAATACCTACGAAAAAGACCCAGGGCGCCAAATCTGAAAAACCAACAGGAAGTGAGATATTTTGAATTTTCTTTGGTAAATTGGTGCAGTTTTTGCCATTGCCAGACATTGTACTTTAACAAACTCTTCCTAGAGATTTAATCATATCAACATCGTATTTGCACAGTCTAATCTAAAGGCCTTTGTGGTGTTAAATTGGGAAGATCTTGAGTTTTCCCTGAAGGGTGTGTCCGTGGCGGTCTCACAAATGTTGATGTTTCGCCATGACACAGGAATTTGTTGTACCTCAGGCATACAATGTCCAATCTGCCTCAAACCTCATATGTTTGACAAGAGTCCTGGCCTGAAGACATCTACATTCCAATATTCAGTCAAAGTTATAGCGCCACCAACTGGCAGCAGGATGTGTCACTTTTTTTTAATTTTTTTTTAATCACTGTCTTACTTTCACCCGATTTACTTCAAACTTCATCAGTATAATGTGAAAACATGACAGATATAGACATACGAATGGATTCCTGATATTTTATATACTATTGCTATGGCAAAGTGTCATTTTAATTATCTTTTTGGGTGTTTTTGAGACTTGCTTGAAATTGTGTGTGTGTGTGTGTGTGTGTGTGTGTGTGTGTGTGTGTGTGTGTGTGTGTGTGTGTGTGTGTGTGTGTGTGTTTTCTATACATGGGCTTTACAGAAGGTCATTTGCTGTTTTTGAAAAGACACATGTCTTAAAATTAATTATTTACTGATAAAAATCAAATTGATTTAAAAAGTAAATTTCACATGATTTTCTAGTTTATATGTTGTCTGGGTATCACCAGACCAAGCTCAATTTAAGATTGATCAATGAGCATTATTTAAATGATTCTGTATGCAATTGGATAGTCAACTAAACAGACTACTAAACTCGCCAATAGCGTGTCAGGTGAATAAGTTAGTCTGTGATTTGTTCCCGCAAAAGTGTAACAGAAGCAGTAGAAATGAATGTACGGGTTTTCAGACTGTGTTGCAGGGCGAAGTCAAATCGCCAGCAGATCAGGCTGGGCTTACCCAGTCAGTCTAAGTAAATTTTATAATAAAGTTTATAATAAACTTCCATAAAATTTAGACGCGCATCTTACTCTTACCTGACACTAATATTAAAATCATTGCTGCAGTTTCTGTGGTTTGGCTCCAATTGGTAATTTTGTAATTAACATTTTTTTATTGGATGCTAAAAATATTGAAATGAAAGCATGCTTAATTGCATAAGATTGTAAATAGCTAAGGTAGGTCAAAAACACATGAAGAGAAGTGTTAGGATAATACAATATCACCATTCGGACGGTATTCTGCGCTCATTTGAAATTGATGTGACATCATCTGACATGAAATTGATTAATTAAATTTAATTGATCTCATAGATGTGACTGTTGTGGTTCGTAGTCATAGCAGCACCAACTGCTGCAGTTAATGTGGTGAATCCAACTTCATTTGTAGGGCACTAACAATATAGTTTTATATAATTAGTTTAATAATTGTGTTAATAAAATAAAAAGACCATGAATTAAATACTGGCCTTCTGGACTTACAAAATTTTGAGCTGCAAAAGATAACTTTGCACATATTTGAAAATTACCTATTATATCATATTACATTAGAATTCATCTATATTTAAATTACATCATGGGTGTGGCTTGTGGTCATAGCGGCACCAGCTGCTGCAGTAAATGTGGCATATTTGAGCGATTTTAAAATAGTCTCCTGTTTAAATGCATATTGCCTGTCTTGCACAATTTGCCTGATGCCACCGGGGTGGTGGTGCCACCGGCTTGGGCCCGTCATCGCTGCTCGCAGCTTTAATTTATATTTATTCTTACCTCCCAAATACTGTAAATGCTCATAATCTGTCTTTCTGACTAAACGTAACCGTGACCTTATACTGTTTATACTTTTCTTCATATTTTTATTCTTAGAATTTTTTTATTACTGTGTTGTATTTGTATTGTTTATGTGCACTGGAAGAAAAATTCCTTGTGTGTGAAAGGCATACTTGGCAATAAAGCTCTTTCTGATTCTGAAACTGCATAGGAAAAAGCAGAGCGAAATTTTTAAAATCGGAGGTTTCAGCTAACTCAAGCTCTTGACACAGGTTCGTGAAAGCCCCTTGAGCTTGTTTTTATGATTTTTTTAAGATTGAAACCAAATTATCTGACTTCCTGTTGGTCAAAGCTAATGACAGTAAATTAGAAAGTTGTCCGGCTAGAAATGTACAATATATATACCGAGTTTGGTGACTGTACATAAAACTAACCCCCCACTTTGGACAAAAGATGGCGCTACTGAGCCCCTCTACCTTGCTCGTTTCTGAATATTTGCTTGCATCTTCTGGACAACATGTCTGATGTGTGTGTTGAGTTTCATGCAATTTCAAGCATGCTAAGAGTCTCAAAAACACATGAAAAGATTATTAGACTTTGACACGTTGCCATGACAACAGTATTTCAAAAATCAGGAATCCATTCATATGTCTATATCTGCTATGTTTTGACATTATACTGATGAAGTTTGAAGTAAACCGGGTGAAAATAAGATGGGGATTTAAAGCATTTTTGAAAGTGACACTTCCTGCTGCCAGTTGGTGGTGCTATAACTTTGACTCACAAAAGTCATATCCATGTGATCGGCCTCTTACAACGAACATACAGCTGAAGTTTCATCAAAATGAATTAACCTGTTAAGCTGATTTCTAAATTTTGAAAAAATCCTAAGAAATGTATACTCAGACTAAAACAAATACAGTTTGTGAATCCTTTGCACTAAAAGCATAATTATGGTCTCATTTGAAAGCAGACACCTGGCAGTTTACTGTAAAGTCAAAATGATAATATTTTTATAATAAAAAAAAGCTATAATAAGCTTCAAAGTTTTGTAAAGTTATTAGAAATTTATTTGTATGAAATATCTTTATGAAAATAAAATTGAAGTGGGCCTTGGAGAAATCTAGAAATGCACTACAGCTAAAGCCACAAGTCTGACCATGTTATATTTCAGATCTGAAGATGATCAGTCTAAAACTCTGCATTTTATTAAACGTTTTACAAGATCGTTTCATGTGATTTTATTTTGAGATATCGCTGAAATATCAACTGATGTTTATTGCCACATCTTCTCAGCTTTCAGTCGCTGTATTGCCTCTATTGTTTAGAGGTGCAAACTGCCCCATTCAGTTTGTCTCCCCGGCATTCACACTTCTGCGGACTGGTTATGGCTCCAATTATTATTCTTTTGTCTGCATTATAATTACTAACGATTCTCTATTCAAACTGTTCTATTCAAACCTCATTTCTAAATCAAACCTCTCACTTTACCCTCACTGAGACTCTATTGAATGCATTTCATCCAAATAAGCATTTCAGTAGTTTTACATTTAGAAAATGTTCATAAAAATAAAGTATTTACTTAGTGGCAGGTGCATCTAGGGCAAGCTAGCATGTTAGCTTAGCACACCAGCAAAACAACAATTTATACGATTAAAATCATGTTTTATTCAAAACTTGCTTCATATCACTTTATATTTTATATGTAGAGTGTTTTATATAACAATATGTGATCTCATATAGCTTCGGGTCAAAAAATCTGACAGAAAATATACAATGCTAAAAGCTATGTGGAATAGCATTGCATTATAAATATCATCTATTATGAAACCACCCAACATGGCATAAAGAACACAGACCAACCATATATTGCCGCGATTGTGTGTTTATTGTCTTAAAACGTGTTTATCTGCATAAAATAGCGATCTGACGATCCCAGGGAGCTGTGTGGATATGTCCATATGTCAGATACTTCCTGAATGTCACATGGTGTGTCTGTTCTTCATGTGTTCCCCATGGGGTGAATTTTCAGTAGTACAGCTTTCCAGCGCCCTCCGGCTGCCAGAATGAATTGAAAACACAGCATATCACAGCCTACTGCTCTCATAATCATTCATCCGCGGATTTTGGATAAAGATTGAATAAATAATACTTCTCTGTATAGAAATTTGACTCAAACGTGTGAGAATCTATCAATATTTCTCCACATCTGCACACTTTTGAAGTAAAAGCCCTGAGGGAAGTTGTTTTGTCGAGTGTCTTCATGACGACCAAGGAGGATTTTTTTATGAATGGGAGCAAATGACGCGCATATTACAATCAAAAGGTAGCGACGCCCAAGATCATATTCATAACTCCTGGCACATATTAACACATTACGGTCATTATAAGACTTTGAGAATAAAACAGAGGTAAAAAAATTAAACTTTAGTCTTAGATCTTTTTAATGATGTATAGTTTGTCAAGGTAATTACTTACATCTGATAGTAATTTTGAGCTAATTTAAACAAAGAGACCTTCAGTGCGTCCTCGTCCTCGTGACGGTTATCAGGTTAATGTATGCAGAAGTTATAATACACTTCCTGTTTCCTTTTTCTCGCCATAAATTTGTCTCTTCGCCACGGCCAAACCATTTGAGATATCAAAAAGTCACTTGCAATTTAGCATCCTCAGTGTCTTGACTTCATGCGGACCGAGTTTGGTGCTGATCGGGTGAATCGTCTAGGAGGAGTATGTTAAATTCCAGAGCATGCATTTTCGGAACAACCCATAATAGCTCACTTCCTGTTGGGTTGACGCATAACTTAGAGCGCGAAGGTTGTTCGGCCCGATGAGCTCTATATGTGTACCGAGTTTCATATATGTACGTGGAAGTTGGTTTGAATTGTAGACCACGTTTTCAGACCCCACTTTAGGGGGCGCTGTCGAGCCCCCCTGCCACGCCCGGGTACCAGCCTCAGCCCGGCCCTGATGGCCGCGCATTCTGATGCGTGTGCAAAGTTTCAAGAGTTTTCGAGCATGGGAAGGGCCCCAAAAATGCCCAAATAGTCGGGTAAAATAATAATTATAATAATTAAAGCTGCGAGCAGCGATGACGGGCCCAAGCCGGTGGCACCGCCACCCCGGCGGCATCAGCTTAACTTTGCAGAGCAGGCAATAGGCATTTAATATGGGATAAAATAAAGGGACTATGTCAAAGTCATTTGAATTCACCTCATTAACTGCAGCAACTGATGCTGTTATGACTAGGAACCACAACAGTCACATCTATGAGATCAATTACATTTTACTCATTAATTTTATGTTAGATGATGTCAAATCTCAATTTCAAAATGAGTGCAGAATACTGTCCAAATGCTGAAGTTGTATTATCCTTACACTTCTCTTTATGTGTTTTTGACCTACTGTAGCTTGTGATTGCTCACCAATTTTATGCAGCAAAAAGCATGCATGTTTTTATTTCAATATGTGTGGCATTCAATGTTTTTTTAAATACAAATAAATAAATAAAGCTATATAACAGAAACTACAACAATGATTTTAATATCAGTGTCAGGTAAGAGTAATATACATGCACAATTTTGTAAGTCCAGAAGGATATTTTTTAAAGATATGTTATATTTTGTGTTGTTTTTTTTAAACTTTTTTTTCACACTAAAGTGATAGCTATTTAGTATTTGTGATAGCCTATGATATAAAAGTGTTAAATTATGACAATCAAGAGACAAGGTGACACACACACACACACACACACAGAGTGAGAGAGACCCCCCCACCACCACCACACATGCACACACTCACGCACACACTCACGCACGCACACACACACACACACACACACCGAGTGAGCCTGAGAGAGTGAGGGGGGGAGGGTAAGGACAGACAGAAAGAGAGAGGCATAGTCTGATTCCTATTGAACAAGATTTAAAACAAAAAAATTAAATGTAAATTCTCAAAAGAACTCATTCTGTGTGATTTATAAGCTTCTGTACCCATTGGGTCCTCAATTTAGGTCCCTACAGTGACACGAGTCCCCATGAGTCTGTGTGCATTCAGGTTGAAGTCCCCACCAGGCTAGAAAAACATGAACATTGAACAAGATTTTAAACAATAAATAATAATAAAATCTAAATGGTCGGAGAAAATTATTTGAAAAAGAAACTCAAATGTGTTTTTTTTTATGTTAGTGTTTTAGTTTTAAGAATTAATCTTCAAATACAAAATGTTAAAGAAAACCAATATATTGATACATTTTTTTTTGTAAAAAGTACATTCATTTTACATTTTTATTCATTCTGAGTTTGGTGACTATAGATAAAACTAGCCAAGTGTTTTATTTTTATATATATTTCTCAAAGACTTATCCAGCCGTGTTCATAAATAAGGCTATACTCCCACCTTCTTTGTATTTTCACAATTATGAAACTAATTATATAAAACTATACTGTCAACGCTCTACAAATTAACTGGTTCCATACTTTTTCCATTTTTTTTATTCAAACACAGAAATATATATATATATATATATTTTCCTTCAATGCTGGCCAAGCACACAGCAATAAAAGAGCTAATCTTTTCAGCATCAAAATGCAACTGGCACCCATCCCCCATCAGACACACACACACACACACACACACACACACACACACACACACACACACACACACACACACACACACACACACACACACACAGACACACACACACACACACACACACACACACACACACACACACACACAGACACACACACACACACACACACACACACACACAGACACACACACACAACACACACACACACACACACACACACACACACACACACACACACACACACACACACACACACACACACACACACACACACACACACACACACTCACATGTCTGGTGTGCTATCTTTCTGGGGACTCACCATAGACTTAATGGTTTTTATACTGTACCAACTATATATTCTATCCTCCTACACTGCCCCTACCCCTAAACCAACCCATCACACAAAACTTTCTGCATTTTCACCTTTTCAAAAGAACTCATTCTGTCTGATTTATAAGCTTTTGTACCCATTGGGAAGTCCCCATGAGTCTGTGTGCATTCAGGTTTAAGTCCCCAGCAGGCTAGAAAACCATTCACACACATACAGAGGCAACTTAAAATATTGAGAAAACTTATACAATATTGCCCTCTACTGGTCATTTAAGTGAGAGCATAAGTGTTGAAAAAAAAAAAAAACAGTGTGCTATATAGAATAACCAGCAGGTGGGAGTATAGCCTTATTTATGAACCAGGCACTTGTGTGCTTATTTTGTGTTTTTTAAGCTTTTGCTAAGGGAAAACCGTTTGAGATATCCAATAACCGTTCGCATTTTAGCATCTTCTGTATATTTACTTCATGTTGTCCGAGTTTGGAGCAGATTGAATGTATCGCTTTTGAGGAGAAGGTAAAAACTCAGAGCTCGCTTTCAACTTTTTGTTATCTTCCAACCAAATTATCTGACTTCCTGTTGGTCAGAGCTAATGACTGTAAATTAGAAAGTTGTCCGGCTCGAAATGTACAATATATATACCGAGTTTGGTGACTGTAGATAAAACTAACCCCCCACTTTGGACAAAAGTGACACTTCCTGCTGCCAGTTGGTGGCGCTATAACTGTGACTCACAAAAGTCATATCCATGTGATCGGCCTCTTTCAACGAACACACAGCTGAAGTTTCATCAAAATGAATTAATGTATGCAAAAGTTATAGCACACTTCCTGTTTCCCTTTTCTCGCCATAAATTCATCGCCTCGCCACGGCCAAACCGTTTGAGATATCAAAAAGTTGCTCGCAATTTAGCATCCTCAGTGTGTTGACTTCATGCCGACCGAGTTTGGTGTGCTGATCGGGTGAATCGTCTAGGAGGAGTATTGCAAATTCCACAGCGTGCGTTTTCCGAATAACCCATAATAGCTCACTTCCTGTTGGGCTGACGCATAACTTAGAGCACAAAAGTTGTTCGGCCCGATGAGCTCCATATGTGTACCGAGTTTCATATATGTACGTGAAAGTGTGTTTGATTTATAGACCACGTTTTCAGACCCCACTTTAGGGGGCGCTGTCGAGCCCCCCTGCCACGCCCGGGTCCCAGCCTCAGCCCGGCCCTGATGGCCGCGCATTCTGATGTGTGTGCAAAGTTTCAAGAGTTTTCGAGCATGGGAAGGGCCCCCAAAATGCCCAAATAGTCGGGTTAAAAGAATAATTAAAGCTGCGAGCAGCGATGACGGGCCCAAGCCGGTGGCACCACCACCCCGGCGGCTTCAGGCAAATTGTGCAAGACAGGCAATATGCATTTAAATAGGCGAGTATTTTAAAATCGCTCAAATATGCCACATTTACCGCAGCAGCTGGTGCCGCTATGACCACAAGCCACACCCATGATGTAATTTAAATATAGATGAATTCTAATGTAATATGATATAATAGGTCATTTTCAAATATGTGCAAAGTTATCTTTTGCAGCTCAAAATTTTGTAAGTCCAGAAGGCCAGTATTTAATTCATGGTCTTTTTATTTTATTAACACAATTATTAAACTAATTATATAAAACTATATTGTTAGTGCCCTACAAATGAAGTTGGATTCACCACATTAACTGCAGCAGTTGGTGCTGCTATGACTACGAACCACAACAGTCACATCTATGAGATCAATTAAATTTAATTAATCAATTTCATGTCGGATGATGTCACATCAATTTCAAATGAGCGCAGAATACCGTCCGAATGGTGATATTGTATTATCCTAACACTTCTCTTCATGTGTTTTTGACCTACCTTAGCTATTTACAATCTTATGCAATTAAGCATGCTTTCATTTCAATATTTGTAGCATCCAATAAAAATGTTAATTACAAAATTACCAATTGGAGCCAAATCACAGAAACTGCAGCAATGATTTTAATATTAGTGTCAGGTAAGAGTAAGATGCGCGTCTAAATTTTATGGAAGTTTATTATAAACTTTATTATAAAATTTACTTAGACTGACTGGGTAAACCCAGCCTGATCTGCCAGCGATTTGTCTTCGCCCTGCAACACAGTCTGAAAACCTGTACATTCATTTCTACTGCTTCTGTTACACTTTTGTGGGAACAAATCACAGACTAACTTATTCACCTGGCACGCTATTGGCGAGTTTATTAGTCTGTTTAGTTGACTATCCAATTGCATACAGAGTCATTCAAATAATGCTCATTGATCAATCTTAAATTGAGCTTGGTCTGGCGATACCCAGACAACTTATAAACATGAAAATCATGTGAAATTTACTTTTTAAATCAATTTGATTTTTATCAGTAAATAATTAATTTTAAGACATGTATCTTTTCAAAAGCAGCAAATGACCTTCTGTAAAGCCCATGTATAGAAAACACACGCACACGCACACACACACAATTTCAAGCATGCTAAGTCTAAAAACACCCAAAAACATTGGTGTCAATGAAGGCCTTTCTGGTGTCAATGAAGGCCTTTCTGGATCTGAGGCGTGACGTGATGATCATGTGACTTGGTGATGGGCGTGTTGTGAGGGGTGCGTGATCTAACATGGCAGCGCACTGCTAGAAACACTACAAACTTTTCTCGGCTTTTTTCTCGACTGTTTTCTTTCTGTTAGTTTTTTTTTTCTCTCTCTCTCTTCTTCTTCTTCTTCCCCGCTACGACATCACCCGATTAAAACCTGGATTACGACTCAGACCTGGACCACCTGGAGGACTACATTGACAAATGCTTCAATAGACTATGTACAATGAGCCCATCATGCAAAGCCAAAAAACCGCGCAGTTCGGACTCTCCCAGTTTAACCGATTCTTCATCTTCACCAACATCCACTCCTACCAAAACAAACTGTTGTTCCGAAATACTTTTATCAATCAACGAGCGCTTATCAAACCTGGATTCCAGACTCTCATTAATCGAAGTTCTTCACAAAGAATTCCAAAATCTTCGCCATAGCCTGGAATACAGTCAACAACAAGTCGATTCACTTACAGAAGAAAACAAATCATTTAAAAGCTCCGTGGACTCACTCACCGCTAAACTTTCGACTGTAACCACTCAACTCACCTCCGTCACCGCCGAAAACAAAGCTATGCAAGAAACCATCCTGGATCTACAGTCACGCAGTATGAGAGAAAATCTAATCTTCTCCGGCATTCCCGAATCATCCACCGAAGACCCCGAAAAATCTGTTAAGGACTTCATGGTTAACCAGCTCAAACTTACACCAGGGACTGTCGAGCACATCACATTCCACCGCGTACATCGTTTAGGACAGAAACTCCACAACTCTACCCGACCCCGGCCCATCATCGTCAAATTTGAACATTTCAAACAGAAAGTACTGGTTCAGCGACAAGGCCGGCAGCTAAAAGGGACTCATTACGGACTCAACGACCAATTTCCACAAGAGATCATCCGCAGACGTAAGCTACTCTTCCCCATCCGCAAGACAATGATCAGTCAAGGTAAAAAAGCAATCATTACAGTAGACAAACTATATATTGATGGACAACTATTCAGAGACAAGGACACTACTCCATGGCTTTACTAATTCTAGAAACTGTAAAAGATGTATAGACAATAGACCCACCCATGCTCCTCTCTCATTCTAACTGTATCATCCTCACATTTCTTTCTTTCTTTCTTTCTTTCTTTCTTTCTTTCTTTCTTTCTTTCTTTCTTTCTTTCTTTCTTTCTTTCTTTCTTTCTTTCTCTATCCCTCCCTCCCCCCCTCTCTCCCTCCCTCTCCCCCTCTCCTTATCAATGTATATTCTCACATTAAACTACCTGCACCACGCACACACACATTAAATGCACCAAATTAGTCTTCTTGCTCACTGTTTATATGTTTCATTGTCGGTTACAGGTTTTTATGTTTGTGCTGTTTTGTATATCATTTGGTATTGTAGATCTACACACACACACACACACACACACACACACACACACACACACACACACACACACACACACACACACACACACACACAGAGACTTATACTCACACAGCATAATTATGAGGTACACACTATAGGGCCATGCAATTACATTTTTTAACTTGGAATATTCGTGGAGTTGCCTCACAAGCAAAAAAAAACAAAGTCCTAAATTACCTAAAAAATATGCAAGCTGATATATGTTTATTACAGGAAACTCACTTCTCACAATCAACACAAAACTGCTTAAAAACTACATACTTTAACCACTGTTTTTCCTCCTACTATAACTCAAAACAAAGAGGAGTATGCATCTTAATTAACAAAAAAATACAATTTAACCACCATACAACCATTTCAGATCCTGAAGGCCGTTTTATCATTATTAACATTTCAATCGACAATAATCCAATCACAATTGGCAACATTTATGGACCAAACTCTGATGACCCCTCCTTCTTTTCAAATTTCTTTTCCTCTCTTTCAAACCTTTCCAGCTGCCCAATAATTATAGGGGGAGACTATAACACTGTAATCAATCCACCATTGGACAGGTCAAAACATACAGGAAAATCCTGGCAATCCTCCAAAACAATAAAACAGTTCATGAGTGATTTTGGTCTTGGCGATGGTTGGAGGCTACAACACCCACTCGCCAGAGAATATACTTTTTATTCCAATGTCCACCAAACTTACTCCCGCATTGATCTATTTCTAATCAGTAATTCAATCATACCAAATATTGTAGAAACTAAAATTCATCCCATCAGTATCAGTGACCATGCTCCGGTAACTCTCACATGGAACCCACCTGCAATACAGAAGCACCACACCAGATGGCGTTTTAATACATCACTCTTGAAAGATCCAAAATTTGACAGCTACTTCAAGAAAGAGTGGACATCCTTCCTTGAAATAAATGACTCTCCAAAGTCATCAGCATCACTTCTCTGGGAAACATGGAAAGTAGTATTACGGGGGAAAATTATATCATATTCAGTCCATAAAAAAAGAAGGAAAAAGAAAAAGAAGTCCAACTAGAAGAAAAAATTAAAAAATTAGAAATTTTACATGCAAACAACCCATCAGAAACCATCCATAAAGAATTAAGAGAAAATAAATATTTGCTTAATGAAATAATAAACAAAAGAAACCAGTTTCTTATTCACAGACTTCGTCATGAGACTTTTCACCATGGCAACAAATCCGGTAAATATCTAGCCAGTCAAATCAAAAGAAATAAAGAAAAAACAGCCATAACCTCTATTAAAAACTCAGCAGGGAAGCTAACCAATTCACCAGTTGAGATAAACAAAATATTTGAAGAATACTACACACAATTATACTCATCGGATCTGGACCCAAACCAAGAAGACATAAACCAATTCCTTGATAACACCCTTCTACCAAAACTCAACCCGGAACAAATGAACTCTCTCGAATTACCAATCACTGAAAAAGAACTCCACTCTGCGCTCAATCACATGCAAAATAATAAAGCACCAGGACCGGATGGCTTCCCTGCTGAGTTCTACATTCATTTTTGGTCAACCTTATTCCCACTATTCAGTAGAACAATAACAGAAATAAAACAAAATGCTACATTCCCATCCCACATGAACACAGCGCTTATATCACTCATCCCTAAACCTAACAAAGACCACACCCTCACATCTAACTACCATCCTATATCACTTATAAATGTTGACATAAAAATTATCAGCAAAGCATTATCCTATAGAATTGAAAAAATAATACCACATATCATCCATCCCGATCAGACCGGCTTTATAAAGGGTAGACACGCATCCAACAATACTCGCAGATTATACAATTTAATGCATTACTCATCAGTACAACAGAAAGATACTCTCATTGCCACCTTAGATGCAGAAAAAGCTTTTGATAGGGTCAACTGGAAATTTTTATTCACCACACTACAAAAATTTGGCTTTGGAGAGTCATTTATTAACTGGATCAAGATTTTATACACATCACCGTCTGCCACAGTCACAACCAATGGACTAACATCACAAAGCTTTGCACTGCACAGGGGAACGAGGCAAGGATGTCCACTCTCTCCATCTCTATTCACCATTTTTATTGAACCTCTAGCAGCAGCCATCCGCCAAAACCCATCAATCAAAGGTATTGAAACACCACAACAAACACATAAAATCTCACTTTATGCAGATGATATTCTACTATTTATACAAGAACCTCTAGTGTCTTCACAAGAAATAATTAAAACAATCCAGTCTTTTTCAAAAATCTCAGATTACGCAATAAATTGGAACAAATCATCCATCCTCCCTTTACATAAAACCAAATGGGATGTGGCACCCCACCAATCACCCATACCTATATGTCATGATCACATCACTTACTTAGGCATCAAGATTTCCTCCAGACTGTCAGAGTTGGTAACACTTAACTTCACACCACTACTAAAAAAAATAGAAGATGACTTGCTTCGATGTCTCAACCTTCCAATCTCCATAATTGGCAGAATAGCAGCAATTACGATGACAATTTTACCAAAAATCAACTATCTATTCTCAATGATTCCAAGCCACCCCACACTCACCTGGTTTAAATCATTAGACTCCATTATCACTCGCTTTTACTGAAAAAAAAACACCAAGGATAAAACTCACTACACTACAAAAAAACAAGGCTCAAGGAGGACTAGAAGCACCAAATTTTTATTATTACTCGATAGCTAACCAACTGCAATACATATACAAATGGACCCACCCCACCCAATCCGATATTATATGGCTAGATATAGAACAATCACTCTGCAAAGAATTAAATATAGCTGACATACCATTCCTCACAAAAACAATCAAACAACACACATGTTTTAAGGCTGTAACTATAGCTTCCACTCTGACAGCCTGGTGGAAATTTCACCAAATCACAAATTCTGTACTAGCTCCATCTATCCGCACCCCATTGTGGAACAACCGTGACTTCATTAGCAATAAAAAAATACTGAACTTTCGCACATGGGCTGAAAAGGGTATCACTCATATTAACCATATTTTCAAATCCATCACATTAACAACATTTCCGCATTTGGCCCAGGAGTTTGGCATCAGGAGCAATGAATTTTTAAAATACCTGCAACTCAAATCTTCTGTTCTGGCAAAAATAAACATCCGAGCCACAAATTTAGAACTTCCACCAGCAATATCAGACTTGGTTAACATTTCATCTCCAAAGAAACTTCTCTCCAAAATATACAAAATCATTTCAAATCAATTTCAGACCATATACTTACCAACAATAAAATGGGAAAACGATCTCTCAATAGTTCCTGATGCCAACTTCTGGACCCAAATCTGTAAAAACATCTATTTAATGTCCAAAAATGCTAATCTTCAATTGATACAATACAAAACACTTCACAGAACACACTACACGGCCAATAGATTAGCTAAAATGGGTTTCACATCAGAAATTTGCACACATTGCAGTCAGAAATCTACAGATACATACATCCATGCAACCTGGCACTGCACTCCAATCAAACACTTCTGGGAAGAGGTCACACAGTCACTATCCACTATAGTGGGCTGCCACATCCCACTATCGCCCTCTCTTTGCTTGCTAGGGGACCTCACAATAATTACAGATAAAACTATAAACATTAAAACTCTCCTCATAGCCCTAACCATTGCCAAGAAAACTATCCTCATGAACTGGAAAACTCGTAACAAAATACACTAACCACTGGAAAAATCTTCTCACCGACTTTATTACAATGGAATACACATCTCTCCCCTATAATCCCTCATCTGAAAGCGACCTCTGCCATCCAACACTTTCTGACCTCTTACAACTCTGAATCCTCTCTCTCTCCGTAACTCCGTCTCCTCCCATCTCTTAATCAATCCACAGGCATTACTGCATAGTTCCAATTATTGTCAATATTGTTTCATTGTTTCATTATTGTTATTGTTATGATTGCTATTATTTATTATTATTATTTTTATTATTGTTGTTGTTTCCATTGTTGTCTTTGCTTTCATCATTGTCGTCGTCATCATCATCATCATCATCATCATCATCATCATCATCATCATCATCATCATCATCAACTATTATTATTGCTGTTTTGGAACTTCAAACCTGGTTTTCATTGTCACCACTACTACTATAGTAAAATCGATTGATTATTTCTAATTTTCCCCCTAATTTTTTCATGTGTTTTTAATGCACCACAATGTAGAAGAGAAATGTGTGTATGTATGTATATTTAAATTGGAAAACCTCATAAACACTAAGGCAGGTAGGACAGGCGAGAAATGGTTTCTCTAGGACAGCATCTCTGGTCTAAGTTGAGACACTCGCACAATGTCCCCCTTCTTTTAATGCACCTTAGACACTACACACAACATAAAAATAAAATTAAAATAAAATAAAAAGTATAGGGACTGAAAAGATGTGGGGGGAGGATTATCTTATATTATTATTATTATACTATGTGAAATTTATTGACCCATTGAAAGTGGTGACAATGATAAATATTACATAGGAAAAAAAAAGGAAAAAAAAGGGGACACTGATTATTACAATGATGATGGTATGATGATGATAAGTGATGGTAGTGATAATATAATAAATAATAAATGTGTAATTTTGCTTATGAATACACACCCACACCTACACTCACCCACACACACCTTATACATTAACACACTTTTATTTCACTTCTAGAATTATGTAATTACTCGATTGTCAATTACTGCACTATTGTGGTTTGTATGTCTGTATGTCAATAAAAAATAAAAATAAAATAAAAAATAAAATAAAAAATAAAATAAAATAAAAAACACCCAAAAAGATAATTAAACTGACACTTTGCCATAGCAACAGTATATAAAATATCAGGAATCCATTCGTATGTCTATATCTGTCATGTTTTCACATTATACTGATGAAGTTTGAAGTAAATCGAGTGAAAGTAAGACAGTGATTCAAAAAAAATTCAAAAAGTGACACATCCTGCTGCCAGTTGGTGGCGCTATAACTTTGACTGAATATTGGAATGTAGATGTCTTCAGGCCAGAACTCTTGTCAAACATGTGAAGTTTGAGGCAGATCGGACATTGTATGCCTGAGGTACAACAAATTCCTGTGTCATGGCGAAGCATCAACATTTGTGAGGCCGCCACGGACACACCCTTCAGGGAAAACTCAAGATCTTCCCAATTTAACACCACAAAGGCCTTTAGATTAGACTGTGCAAATACGATGTTGATATGATTCAATCTCTAGGAGGAGTTTGTTAAAGTACAACGTCTGGCAATGGCAAAAACTGCACCAATTTACCAAAGAAAATTCAAAATATCTCACTTCCTGTTGGTTTTTCAGATTTGGCGCCCTGGGTCTTTTTTGTAGGTATTGGGCTGTTGAATGCATCTACTGAATTTTCATACTCATACATGAAACGTAGCACGAATGACGCTTAATTTAATTTTTGTAGGTGGCGCTATCGAACCATTTTGCCACACCTAATTCTGAAACCCATATCAGATGTATGTTTTCACCACTTCTGATGCGTGTGCAAAGTTTCATGAGTTTTCATGCGTGTTTAGGCCCTCAAAAATGTAATTCATTTGGGAAAAGAAAAATGATGGTTTGAGCAATTACAATAAGGTCCTCACACCTTAAGCCCTAAATATCTGAGTTCCTGTTCGTCGGAGCTAATGACTGTAAATTAGAAAGTTGTTCGGCTCAAAGAGAACAATATATATACAGAGTTTGGTGACTGAAAATAAAACTAACCCCCACACTTTTGACAAAAGATTGCATTACTTTTGTCAATTGATGGCACTACTGAGCTCCTCCACCATGCCCGTTTTTAAGTCTTTGCCCATATCTACTGGACAGCATGTCTGATGTGTGTGTTGAGTTTCATGTAATTTGAAGCATTTTAAGAGTCTCAAAAGCAGCGAAAAAGAACGTTATAGTTTGATGTGTTGCCGTGACAACAGTATCAGGAAGTGCTTACCAGCTTTATATCTGCTATGTTTTGACATTATACTGATGAAGTTTAAAGTAAATCGGGTAAAAATAAGATGGTGATTTCAAAGCATTTTGAAAGTGACACACTTCCTGCTGCCAGTTGGTGGCGCTATAACTTTGACTCACAAAAGTCATATCCATGTGATCGGCCTCTTACAACGAACACACAGCGGAAGTTTATTCAAAATGAATTAATGAATGCAGAAGTTATAACACTTCCTGTTTCCCTTTTCTCGCCATAAATTCGTCTC
Source organism: Pseudorasbora parva (assembly GCF_024679245.1). Classification (NCBI taxonomy): domain Eukaryota; kingdom Metazoa; phylum Chordata; class Actinopteri; order Cypriniformes; family Gobionidae; genus Pseudorasbora; species Pseudorasbora parva. The sequence continues at coordinate 16,871,392 of NC_090174.1, read as the reverse complement.
CTCACCACAGCCTAACCGTTTGAGATATCAAAAAGTTGCTCGCAATTTAGCATCCTCAATGTCTTGACTTCATGCTGACCGAGGTTGGTGCTGATCGGGTGAATCGTCCAGGAGGAGTATCGCAAATTCCAGAGCATGCGTTTTCCGAACAACCCATAATAGCTCACTTCCTGTTGGGCTGACGCATGACTTAGAGCACGAAAGTTGTTCGGCCCGATGAGCTCTATATGTGTACCGAGTTTCATACATGTACGTGCAAGTGTGTTTGATTTATAGACCATGTTTTCAGACCCCACTTTAGGGGGCACTGTCGAGCCCCCCTGCCACGCCCAGGAACCAGCTTTGGTCTGGCCCTGATGGCCGCAGATTCCGATGTGTATGCAAAGTTTCAAGAGTTTTCGAGCATGATAAGGGCCCCGAAAGTGCCCGAATAGTCGAAAAAGCTAAATTGTCCTTAGAAGAACAATAGGGCTCTGCGCCCTTTCAGGGCTTGGGCCCTAATGATAAGTTAATAACATTAATTAAACAAAAGGCGAAAATATAATAATAATAATAATAATAATAATAATAATAATAATTAAAGCTGCGAGCAGCGATGACAGGCCCAAGTCGGTGGCACCGCCACCCCGGTGGCATCAGCTTAACTGTGCACAGCAGGCCAATAGGCATTTAATATGGGGAAAAATAAATAAAGGGACTATGTCAAAGTCATTTGAATTCACCTCATTAACTGCAGCACCTGGTGCCGCTATGACCAGAAACCACAACAGTCACATCTCTGAGATCAATTACATTTTACTCATTAATTTTATGTTAGATGATGTCATATCTCAATTTCAAAATGAGTGCAGAATACTGTCCAAATGCTGAAGTTGTATTATCCTTACACTTCTCTTTATGTGTTTTTGACCTACCGTAGCTTGTGATTGCTCACCAATTTTATGCAGCAAAAAGCATTCATGTTTTTATTTCAATATTTGTGGAATTCAATATTTTTTTAAATACAAATAAATAAATAAAGCTAAATCACAGAAACCACAACAATGATTTTAATATCAGTGTCAGGTAAGAGTAATATACATGCACAATTTTGTAAGTCCAGAAGGCCTGTATATTTTTTAAAGATATGTTATATTTTGTGTTGTTTTTTTAACTTATTTTTCACACTAAAGTGATAGCTATTTAGTATTTGTGATAGCCTATGATATAAAAGCGTTAAATTATGACAATCAAGAGACAAGGTGACACACACACACACGCACAGAGTGAGAGAGACCCCCCCCCACCACACACACACACACACACACACACACACACACACACACACACACACACACACACACACACACACACACACACACACAAACACACACAGACAGAGTGAGCCTGAGAGAGTGAGGGGGGGAGGGTAAGGACAGACAGAAAGAGAGAGGCATAGTCTGATTCCGATTGAACAAGATTTAAAACAAAAAAATTAAATGTAAATTCTCAAAAGAACTCATTCTGTCTGATTTATAAGCTTCTGTACCCATTGGGTCCTCAATTTAGGTCCCTACAGTGACACGAGTCCCCATGAGTCTGTGTGCATTCAGGTTGAAGTCCCCACCAGGCTAGAAAAACATGAACATTGAACAAGATTTTAAACAAAAAATAATAATAAAATCTAAATGGTCGGAGAAAATTATTTGAAAAAGAAACTCAAATGTGTTTTTTTATGTTAGTATTTTAGTTTTAAGAATTAATCTTCAAATACAAAATGTTAAAGAAAACCAATATATTGATACTTTTTTTTTTTTACAAAAAGTACATTGATTTTACATTTTTATTCATTCTGAGTTTGGTGACTATAGATAAAACTAGCCAAGTGTTTTATTTTTATATATATTTCTCAAAGACTTATCCAGCCGTGTTCATAAATAAGGCTATACTCCCACCTTCTTTGTATTTTCACAATTAAGAAACTAATTATATAAAACTATATTGTCAACGCTCTACAAATGAACTGGTTCCATACTTTTTCCATTTTTTTATTCAAACACAGAAATATATATATTTTTTATCCTTTAATGCTGGCCAAAGCACACAGCAATAAAAGAGCTAATCTTTTCACCATCAAAATGCAACTGGCACCCATCCCCCATCACACACACACACACACACACACACACACACACACACACACACACACACACACACACACACACACACACACACACACACACACACACACACACGCACACACACAAACACACACACACACACACACACACTCACATGTCTGGTGTGCTATCTTTTTGGGGACTCACCATAGACGTAATGGTTTTTATGCTGTACAAACCATATATTCTGTCCTCCTACACTGCCCCTACCCCTAAACCAACCCATCACACAAAACTTTCTGCATTTTTACATTTTCAAAAGAACTCATTCTGTCTGATTTATAAGCTTTTGTACCCATTAGGAAGTCCCCATGAGTCTGTGTGCATTCAGGTTTAAGTCCCCAGCAGGCTAGAAAACCATTCACACACACACACACACACAGAGAGGCAAGGTTTTTTGCTTGAAAACTTATACAATATTGCCCTCTACTGGTCATTTAAGTGAGAGCATAAGTGTTGAAAAAAAACAAAAAAACAGTGTGCTATATAGAATAACCAGCAGGTGGGAGTATAGCCTTATTTATGAACCAGGAACTTGTGTGCTTATTTTGTCTTTTTTAGTCTTCTGCTAAGGGAACACCGTTTGAGATATCCAATAACCGTTCGCATTTTAGCATCTTCTGTATATTTACTTCATGTTGTCCGAGTTTGGAGGAGATTGAATGAATCGCTTTTGAGGAGAAGGTAAAAACTCAGAGCTCGCTTTCAACTTTTTGTTATCTTCCAAGCAAATTATCTGACTTCCTGTTGGTCAGAGCTAATGACTGTAAATTAGAAAGTTGTCCGGCTCGAAATGTACAATATATATACAGAGTTTGGTGACTGCAGATAAAACTAACCCCCCACTTTGGACAAAAGTGACACTTCCTGCTGCCAGTTGGTGGCGCTATAACTTTGACTCACAAAAGTCATATCCATGTGATCGTCCTCTTACAATGAACACACAGCTGAAGTTTCATCAAAATCTATTAATGTACGCAAAAGTTATAACACACTTCCTGTTTCCCTTTTCTCGCCATAAATTCATCGCCTCGCCACGGCAAAACCGTTTGAGATATCAAAAAGTTGCTTGCAATTTAGCATTCTCAGTGTCTTGACTTCATGCTGACCGAGTTTGGTGCTGATCGGGTGAATCGTCTAGGAGGAGTATTGCAAATTCCACAGCGTGCGTTTTCCGAACAACCCATTGTTCACTTCCTGTTGGGCTGACACATAACTTAGAGCGCGAAAGTTGTTCGGCCCAATGAGCTCTATATGTGTACCGAGTTTCATATGTGTACGTGAAAGTGTGTTTGATTTATAGACCACGTTTTCAGACCCCACTTTAGGGGGCGCTGTCGAGCCCCCCTGTCACGCCCGGGTCCCAGCCTCAGCCCGGCCCTGATGGCCACGCATTCTGATGCGTGTGCAAAGTTTCAAGAGTTTTCGAGCATGGGAAGGGCCCCCAAAATGCCCAAATAGTCGGGTTAAAATAATAATAATAATAATTAAAGCTGCGAGCAGCGATGACGGGCCCAAGCCGGGGGCACCGCCACCCCGGTGGCATCAGCTTAACTGTGCACAGCAGGCAATAGGCATTTAATATGGGAAAAAATAAATAAAGGGACTATGTCAAAGTCATTTGGATTCATCTCATTAACTGCAGCAACTGGTGCTGCTATGACCAGGAACCACAACACTCACATCTCTGAGATCAATTACATTTTATTCTTTAATTTTATGTCAGGTGATGTCAAATGTCAATTTCAAAATGAGTGCAGAATACTGTCCAAATGCTGAAGTTGTATTATCCTTACACTTCTCTTAAAAATAAATTAAGCCAAATCACAGAGACCGCAACAATGATTTTAATATCAGTGTCAGGTAAGAGTAATATGCGTGCATAAAATTTATAGAAGTTTATTATAAACAGCCACTTTTATAAGATCATGTGAAATTATATTTTTTTTATCCATTTGAATTTTATCAATAAATAATTAGTTTAAAGAGGTGTCATACGTGATCTTTGCAAACACAGCACATGACCTTCTTTAAAGCCCATGTTATAGAAAACAATTAAAAGTATTAGGATATAATGGGTCACTTTCAATTATGTGCAAATTTATTTTTTGCAGCTCGAAATTTTGTAAGATCAGAAGACCAGCGTTTAATTACAGATATAATATATGTTTTAGTTTTTTACTTATTTTTCACAATAAAGTGATAGATATTTGTGATAGCCTATGATATGAAAGGGTTAAATTATAAAAAAAAGAGACAAGGTGACACACACACAGAGTGAGAGAGACCCCCTCCAGACACACACACACACACACACACACACACACACACACACACACACACACACACACACACACACACACACACACACACACACACAGCGATCCTGAGAGGGGGGGGGGGGTGTTTTTTGTATTTATATTTTTTATTAATAATTATTTGTATTACCACAATTATTTAACTAATTAAATAAAACAATCTTGTCAATGCCCAACAAATAAACTGGTTTTATACATTTATTTTTTTATTCAAACCCAGAATAATATGTTTAATCCTTTAATGCAGGCCAAAGCACAGCATTGAGAGGTAATCTTTTTAGACAGAAAAGTGGCACACACACACACACACACACACACACACACACACACACACACACACACACACACACACACACACACACACACACACACACACACACACACACACACACACACACACACAGAGTAGTAATGCTGCAGGCAACCCAAATCAGCTCAGCCCATCCCCCGTCCACAACCCACACACCCACCCACCCACCCACCCACACACACACACACACACACACACACACACACACACACACACACACACACACACACACACACACACACACACACACACACACACACACACACACACGTCTGGTTCACTATCTGGGACTCATAGACGTAATGGTTTTTATGCTGTACAAACCATATATTCTGTCCCCCTACACTGCCCCTAACCCTAAACCTACCCATCACACAACTTTCTGCATTTTTACATTTTCAAAAGAAATCATTCTGTATGATTTATAAGCTTTTGTACCCATTGGGACCTCAGTTTAGATCCCTACAGTGACACGAGTCCCCATGAGTCTGTGTGCATTCAGGTTGAAGTCCCCAACAGGCTAGAAAACCATTCACACAGAGGCAAGTTTTTTTTGGCTGAAAACTTATACAATATTGCCCTCTACTGGTCATTTAAGGGAGAGTGTCAAAAACACCTAAACAGATTATAAGACTTTGACACATTGCCATGACAACAGTATTTCAAAAATCAGGAATCCATTCATATGTCTATATCTGCTATGTTTTGACATTATAATGATGAAGTTTGAAGTAAATCGGGTGAAAATAAGATAGGGATTTAAAGCAATTTTGAAAGTGACACACTTCCTGCTGCCAGTTGGTGGCGCTATAACTTTGACTCACAAAAGTCATATCCATGTGATCGTCCTGTTACAACGAACACACAGCTGAAGTTTCATCAAAATGAATTAATGTAAGCAAAAGTTATAACACACTTCCTGTTTCCCTTTTCTCGCCATTAATTCATCTCTTCGCCACGGCCAAACCGTTTGAGATATCAAAAAGTTGCTCGCAAATTAGCATCTTCAGTGTCTTGACTTTATGTTGACCGAGTTTGGTGCTGATCGGGTCAATCGTCTAGGAGGAGTATCGCAAATTCCACAGCATGCGTTTTCCGAACAACCCATAATAGCTCACTTCCTGTTAGGCTGACACATAAATTAGAGCACGAAAGTTTTTCGGCCCGATGAGCTCTATATGTGTACCGAGTTTCATATATGTATGTTCAAACATTTTTGATTTATGGACCAAGTCAAATATTGCATTCAAGGGGGCGCTGTCGAGCTCCCCTGCCACGCCCGGGTACCAGCCTCGGCCCGGCCCTGATGGCCGCGCATTCTGATGCGTGTGCAAAGTTTCAAGAGTTTTCGAGCATGGGAAGAGGCCCAAAAATGCCTGTATAGTCGTTAAAAAATAAATAATAATAATTAAAGCTGCGAGCAGCGATGACGGGCCCAAGCCGGGGGCACCGCCACCCCGGTGGCATCAGCTTAACTGTGCACAGCAGGCAATAGGCATTTAATATGGGAAAAAATAAATAAAGGGACTATGTCAAAGTCATTTGAATTCACCTCATTAACTGCAGCAACTGGTGCTGCTATGACCAGGAACCACAACACTCACATCTCTGAGATCAATTACATTTTATTCATTAATTTTATGTCAGATGATGTCTAATGTCAATTTCAAAATGAGTGCAGAATACTGTCCAAATGCTGAAGTTGTATTTTCCTTACACTTCTCTTAAAAATAAATTAAGCCAAATCACAGAGACCGCAACAATGATTTTAATATCAGTGTCAGGTAAGAGTAATATGCGTGCATAAAATTTATAGAAGTTTATTATAAACAGCCACTTTTATAAGATCATGTGAAATTATATTTTTTTATCCATTTGAATTTTAATCAATAAATAATTAGTTTAAAGAGGTGTCATACGTGATCTTTGCAAACACAGCACATGACCTTCTTTAAAGCCCATGTTATAGAAAACAATTAAAAGTATTAGGATATCACTTTCAATTATGTGCAAATGTATTTTTTGCAGCTCAAAATATTGTATGTTCAGAAGACCAGTGTTATATATATATATAATACATTTTTTTAAACTTATTTTTCACAATAAAGTGATAGATATTGCTGATAGCCTATGATATGAAAGGGTTAAATTATGAAAAACAAGAAACAAGGCGACATACACAGAGTGAGAGAGACCCCCTCCACACACACACACACACACACACACACACACACACACACACACACACACACACACACACACACACACACACACACACACACACACACACACACACACACACACACAGAGTGATCCTGAGAGAGAAGGGGGGGGGGAGGGGGGGAATGACAGACACAAAATCTAAACAGTGAGAGAACATTGTTTTTATTTCACTGTCTGAAAACACTGTTTTGCAATAACAACAATAGTTTTATCTTCAAAACAGTGTTCCCTAGGACATATCCAACCTGGTTGCTAAATAAGGCTACACTCCCACCTTCTGGTTATTCTATATGCCGGTAGCTCATTGGTTCTCATTTTTGTCCTTAAACAAAAGGCATTAATCTTCTCATTTTTTTAAGTTACACACACTACTTTTTTTTCCTTTTCTTTTTAAAGACAATTAAATGTGTTTTTTCTTTTGTTAGTAATGTTTTTTTTAAATATTTATATTTTTTTATTAATAATTATTTGTATTAACACAATTATTTAACTAATTATATAAAACAATATTGTCAATGCCCTACAAATAAACTGGTTTTATACATGGATTTTTTTATTCAAACGCAGAATAATATGTTTAATCCTTTAATGCAGGCCAAAGCACAGCATTGAGAGGTAATCTTTTTAGACAGAAGAGTGGCTCTCTCACACACACACACACACACACACACACACACACACACACACACACACACACACACACACACACACACACACACACACACACACACACACACACACACACACACACACACAAGTAATGCTAAAGTATGCTGCAGGCAACTCTTATCAGTTCAGCCCATCCACCCCCACCCCCCCCACACACACACACTCATGTCTGGTTCACTATCTTTTTGGGGACTCACCATAGACATAATGGTTTTTATGCTGTACAAACCATATTCTGTCCTCCTACACAGCTCCTACCCCTAAACCTACCCATCACACAAAACTTTCTGCATTTTCACCTTTTCAAAAGAACTCATTCTGTCTGATTTATAAGCTTTTGTACCCATTGGGAAGTCCCCATGAGTCTGTGTGCATTCAGGTTTAAGTCCCCACCAGGCTAGAAAACCATTCACACACACACACACACACACAGAGGCAAGGTTTTTTGCCTGAAAACTTATACAATATTGCCCTCTACTGGTCATTTAAGTGAGAGCATAAGTGTTGAAACCCCCCCCCCCCCAAAAAAAAAAACCCAGTGTGATATATAGAATAACCATGAGGTGGGAGTATAGCCTTATTTATGAACCAGGCACGTGTGTCCCTATTTTGTGTTTTATAGTCTTCTGCTAAGGGAACACCGTTTGAGATATCCAATAACCGTTCGCATTTTAGCATCTTCTGTATATTTACTTCATGTTGTCCGAGTTTGGAGGAGATTGAATGAATCGCTTTTGAGGAGAAGGTAAAAACTCAGAGCTCGCTTTCGACTTCTTGTTATCTTCCAACCAAATTATTTGACTTCCTGTTGGTCAGAGCTAATGACTGTAAATTAGAAAGTTGTCCAGCTCAAAATGTACAATATATATACAGAGTTTGGTGAATGTAGATAAAACTAACCCCCCGCTTTGGACAAAAGATGGCGCTACTGAGCCCCTCTACCACGCCCGTTTCTGAATCTTTGCTTGCATCTTCTGGACAGCATGTCTGATGTGTGTGTTGAGTTTCATGCAATTTCAAGCATGTGAAGAGTCTCAAAAACACCAAAAAAGATTATTAGACTTTGACACGTTGCCATGACAACAGTTTTTCTAGAATCAGGAATCCATTCATATGTCTATATCTGCTATGTTTTGACATAATACTGATGAAGTTTGAAGTAAATCGGGTGAAAATAAGATGGGGATTTAAAGCAATTTTGAAAGTGACACACTTCCTGCTGCCAGTTGGTGGCGCTATAACTTTGTCTCACAAAAGTCATATCCATGTGATCAGCCTCTTACAACGAACACACAGCTGAAGTTTCATCAAAATGAATTAATGTATGCAAAAGTTATAACACACTTCCTGTTTCCTTTTTCTCGCCATAAATTCATCTCTTCGCCAAGGCAAAACCGTTTGAGATATCAAAAAGTTGCTCGCAATTTAGCATCCTCAGTGTCTTGACTTCATGCTAACCGAGTTTGGTGCTGATCGGGTGAATCGTCTAGGAGGAGTATCGCAAATTTCAGAGCATGCGTTTTCCGAACAACCCATAATAGCTCACTTCCAGTTGGGCTGACGCATAACTTAGAGCACGAAAGTTGTTCGGCCCGATGAGCTCTATATGTGTACCGAGTTTCATATATGTACGTGCAAGTGTGTTTGATTTATAGACCACCTTTTCAGACCCCACTTTAGGGGGCGCTGTCGAGCCCCCCTGCCACGCCCGGGTCCCAGCCTCAGCCCGGCCCTGATGGCCGCGCATTCTGATGCGTGTGCAAAGTTTCAAGAGTTTTCGAGCATGGGAAGGGCCCCAAAAATGCCCAAATAGTCGCGTAAAAAAATAATAATAAATTAAAGCTGCGAGCAGCGATGACGGGCCCAAGCCGGTGGCACCGCCACCCCGGTGGCATCAGCTTAACTGTGCGCAGCAGGCCAATAGGCATTTAATATGGGAAAAAATAAATAAAGGGACTATGTCAAAGTCATTTGAATTCACCTCATTAACTGCAGCAACTGGTGCTGCTATGACCAGGAACCACAACACTCACATCTATGAGATCAATTACATTTTATTCATTAATTTTATGTCAGATGATGTCTAATGTCAATTTCAAAATGAGTGCAGAATACTGTCCAAATGCTGAAGTTGTATTATCCTTACACTTCTCTTAAAAATAAATTAAGCCAAATCACAGAGACCGCAACAATGATTTTAATATCAGTGTCAGGTAAGAGTAATATGCGTGCATAAAATTTATAGAAGTTTATTATAAACAGCCCCTTTTATAAGATCATGTGAAATTATATTTTTTTATCCATTTGAATTTTAATCAATAAATAATTAGTTTAAAGAGGTGTCATACGTGATCTTTGCAAACACAGCACATGACCTTCTTTAAAGCCCATGTTATAGAAAACAATTAAAAGTATTAGGATATCACTTTCAATTATGTGCAAATGTATTTTTTGCAGCTTAAAATATTGTAAGTTCAGAAGACCAGTGTTATATATATATAATACATTTTTTTAAACTTATTTTTCACAATAAAGTGATAGATATTGCTGATAGCCTATGATATGAAAGGGTTAAATTATGAAAAACAAGAAACAAGGCGACATACACAGAGTGAGAGAGACCCCCTCCACACACACACACACACACACACACACACACACACACACACACACACACACACACACACACACACACACACACACACACAGAGTGATCCTGAGAGAGAAGGGGGGGGAAGGGGGGGGGAATGACAGACACAAAATCTAAACAGTGAGAGAACATTGTTTTTATTTCACTGTCTGAAAACACTGTTTTGCAATAACAACAATAGTTTTATCTTCAAAACAGTGTTCCTAGGACATATCCAACCTGGTTACTAAATAAGGCTACACTCCCACCTTCTGGTTATTCTATATGCCGGTAGCTCATTGGTTCTCATTTTTGTCCTTAAACAAAAGGCATTAATCTTCTCATTTTTTTAAGTTACACACACTACTTTTTTTCCTTTTCTTTTTAACCCTTTCGCACGTACGTTCTTAAAAATAAGACTGGCAGCCTGGCGTGAGTTTTTTTATTGCGACCGTTATTATGTAATGACATGCGTTCTAATTTCCATGGTAACACACATCAACCTTGACACGTGAGTTTTTGCAGTGACGCAGTCACGATGAAGCTCGTGGTGGATGACCGCGTGCAGGTGAGCGCTCTATGAATGTTTTGCTTTATTTTTTTAATTCAAAACCTTTCACATTATTTGTTAGCGTGTACACACTATGGTTGACATGTTTATGTTGCTATTTTTTCCCCACTGCTTTGAATTTCGCTTGCACACGGCATTTTGCATCTCCCTCACAACATCCGCGTGTCAAATGGTGAGTATATTTTAGTTTTTTTCCTCCTATTTTGGAGCACATATAATTATTTACAAACATGCAATAAATATGAATAAAGATATTTAAAAAATTATCTTGTAAAACGAACAGTACTCAAAAATGTGGACGTTCAAATGTCATGTTTGTCGTTTTGCACCTTGCAAATATGCTCCGTGCATTCGGTAAAGTTATTAGGGTTCAGTTGACTTGATACGTAACATGAATATATTATTTGTTTTAGTGTTTATATTGTTACTGAGTTTCATATTTCACTAGCAAAGCAGAGAAAAGCTATATGGTCACGCCTCACTGACTATTAGCTTGCATATAGTTTAAGTTACATGATGTCAAATGCATACATGATGACCTTTTCTCTGCTTTGCTAGTCAGAATGTGTTGTATAAGTTTAGCATAATTCAAACGTAAGTCATTTCTTAAAAAGAAATTGCAAAATGTACACATTTCATTCATGTTTTATTAAATCTCCTCAATTTAAGCTAAATGTTTTTTTGTTTAGACTATTATACATATATACACTTTCTAATAAAATTACAAAACAAATTATAAATATAATTGCAATGAACAACAATCAAAATAGTATTATAAACAAAACAATAAATATACTGTTCTCCAGCAGCCCTCTCATCAGGTTCGTCCTGAATTGCAGGGAGGTGATTTCCTTTCCTACTCACAGTAGAACAAATCCATAGGGCGTAAGGAAGAGGATAGAATAGTATGTGACAGTGTGATCTGTTTATTATTGTACATTTGTTTATAGAGGGTATGCATGTGACCTCACTGTCAGCTGGAACACTTTATATAAAACACCTTATATCTTATACCTTAATCGCAATATTGCCTCTCTGACCAAAGTGCATGTGCGCGGACATATACGGATGCTGTGCGTTGTTCACACAACTTCATGAATGAACTCTGTGACATTATTCTGAAGTTTTCTCTTCTCCAAATCACTAAACACTGTCAACACAACCCGCTGTGCAGTCTCTGCTCCTTATCTTCATCCAGATGGAGAGAACGTGACGACAACGTAGGCCAACCCGGCATTGCGATGTTCATCAGGGTGCTGAATAATATCTTGTACAGCCATAAAGATGTATTTTGAATTGCTAGCAGATTTAAACAATGGCCAGTAACATGCATAATGTATGCCTATATGAGTGTGGTATAACTTATTAGCAAATAATAAAAACTATTAGAAGAGAGATTTAAAAAAACCCTGTTATAATTGAATTAATGCTTTATTTAGTTATAATTGAATTAAAATATTTTAGTTATAATTAAATTAATTTATAATAATAATAATAATAATAATAAATTTTATTTATAATGCACTTTATATTAAACAAAATCTCAAAGTGCTACAGAATTTAAAAACAAAAACAAAACAATCAACAACAATAAATAAATAAAACCGAAAAATAAAATAAAATAAATTAAACAAGTAGCAAGTCAATTAAAAGTCAATTAAAAGCTCTGCTGAAAAGGTGGGTTTTAAGACCACGCTTAAAAGTATCTATAGTCTGTGGAGTCCGCAGGTGGTCAGGGAGAGCATTCCACAGACTGGGGGCTGAAGAGCAGAATGCCCGATCCCCCATAGTACGGAGATTGGCTGTGGGAGTTTTGAGGCGATACAGCGAAACAGAGCGGAGGTTACGAGTGGCTGTTTGTGTGGTGAGGAGTTCCTTGAGATAGGAGGGAGCATCACCATGGATGCACTGGTGGGTAAGGAGAGAGATCTTGTACTCGATCCTGAATGACACAGGAAGCCAGTGGAGTGATTTTAGAATGGGGGTGATGTGGTCGTATTTGCGCACCCTCATGAGAATCCTAGCAGCGCTGTTCTGAATACACTGCAGCCTCTGGAGATTTTTGCTAGGGATGCCAATAAGGAGCGCATTGCAGTAGTCCAGCCTGGAGGAGATAAAGGCATGGACAAGCTTCTCCGCATCAGCCAGCGATAGAATGGGACAAAGTTTGGCAATGTTTCTGAGGTGGAAGAAGGAGGTCTTACACAGGTGTTTGATGTGCGCTTCAAAAGTAAGCTGTGATTCCATTCTGACCCCCAGATTCGTGACTGAAGTGGAAAGAGGAATGACCTGATCAGAGAAAGCAATGCTGGTGATAACGGACTTCTGGACCTGAAGTGGAGTGCCGACTAGGATAGCTTCAGTTTTGGAGCTGTTTAGCTGCAGAAAGTTTTGCTTCATCCACGCCTTTATCTCATCCAGGCAAGTGATCAAAGTGGATGGTGTGAGGTCAGCAGAGGGAGATGAACTTGTCCTAAAGTAAAGTTGAGTGTCATCAGCATAGCAGTGAAAAGAAATCCCATGCCGGTTGATGAGACGGCCAAGGGGGAGCATGTAGAGTATGAACAGGGTGGGTCCGAGCACAGAGCCTTGAGGGACACCGCAGGTGACATTGTGTGACAGGGATGTAGCTTCTCCTAACGCGACATATTCAGTTCTCCCAGTGAGATAAGAAGAAAACCAGTTGTGGACCGAGTCAGAGAGACCAATGGTGGAATGTAAACGGTGAAGGAGGATGTTATGGTCAACTGTATCGAAAGCTGCAGTTAAGTCCAGGAGGATGAGAAGGGATGGGGAACCAGCATCTGCCGCCATCAAAAGATCGTTTGTGACCCTGACCAAAGCTGTTTCTGTGCTGTGTCCTGAGCGGAAACCAGACTGAAATTTCTCATAAAGATGGTTATGCTCCAAATGGACCTGAAGCTGTGCAGCAACAACTTTTTCCAGCACCTTAGAGAGGTATGGGAGGTTGGAGATGGGCCTGTAGTTGTCATTAACATCTGGGTCTAAAGTAGGTTTTTTCAGAAGTGGTCTGATGATAGCAGTTTTAAGAGATGAAGGAACATGGCCAGCCTGGAGGGAATTATTAATAATCTTGGTAATGAATGGACTTAAGACACTGAGGTTAGATTTTACCAAGGCTGTAGGAAAAGGATCCAGTGCACAGGTGGATGGTTTCATTTTTCTGATGATGTCCTCAACCTCGAGCTGTGTGATGATGGAGAAGCAGCAGAGATGTTGGAAGGTCCCTGGCTGTGGATCAACAGACGGGACAGGCAGAGCGGAGGTGCTAGATAGGAGCAAGTGGATGTTGTCTACTTTGTTCCTAAAAAAGGTCATGAACTTATTGCACCTCTCTTCTGTGGCTTCTGAAAAAGAGTGAGTTTGCGGTTTGAGGATGTGATTAATAGTGGAGAAAAGCTTCTTGGAGTTTCCAGGGTTATTGTTGATGATGCTAGAGTAGAACTGTGACTGAGCATCTCTTAAACACCTTGCGTAGGCCTTCTGATGATCTCTATAGGCTTGCCTATGAACAGTGAGTCCTGAGAGCTTGAGACGCCTCTCAAGTACACGCCCAACCGTCTTCATCTTCCGCAGTTCGCTGGTGTACCAGGGTGCTGAGCGCGAGAAGGTGACCATTCTAGTTATGACAGGTGCGTGAAGATCTAGAAGGCTGCTCAGAGACTTGTTGTAGAAGTCAACCGACTCAGAGACTGAGGAGAGATCAACAGAGGAGAATTGCTGAAGGTCTGTAGTTAAAGAGTCTTGGTTAATCTTTTTCAGGTTCCTGAAGCAAATTTGACGGGAATCTTTGGTAAGGGAAGAGGGGCGTGGCAGCTCCAATGAGATGGCCTGGTGGTCAGACACACCCAGATCATACACCAAGAGGTTTCTAATATGAGGAGAGTTGGAAATGACCAAGTCCAGAGTGTGCCCCCTAGAATGAGTGGGTCCATCCACATGCTGTTGGAGATTGAGGCAGTCCAATAATTGCAGAAACTCAGCTGCCAGGTGGCAGGAGGGGGTATCTACATGAATATTAAAATCTCCTAATATTAAAATGTTGGCAGAAGTAGAGCAGAGTGTTGTGAGAAAGTCATGCATCTCAGAGATAAAAACTGAATTTGTTTTTGGGGGCCGATAAATGAGCAGTATTGTCAACGAAAAAGGGGGTTTACATTTAAAAGCAAGGTATTCAAATGATGACACTGTGGGCAGAGGGAGAAAAGACAGCTCCAATGATTGTCTATGAATTACAGCTAAGCCACCACCACGACCAGTGTAGCGGGCTTTCTCCAGATAGCTGTAACCAGGAGGACAGGCATCATTAAGTGCTGCGTAAACTGCAGGCTGATGCCATGTTTCCATTAAGCACATAAGGTCTAATCTCTTATCAATGATGTGGTCTTGGATGAAAGATGACTTATTTGTGAGGGATTGTGCATTAAAAAGTTCTATTTTGAGCGTTGATGGGGTGGTGAATCTCGTTATTGGCCGTAAAACACTAAAATCCACTCCACGTTTTCTGTCATGCGCTGTGCTAAAAGATCTCGCGGTGTTTCCCGTGCAATCCAGTTTAGATTGGTGAGATCTCGCGGTGATTCCCGTGTTTCCCGTGTTGCCAAAACGGAGAGCAAAACTGTTGTGATGACGCGGCAGATGTGCGACGGAGGTCCAGATGGATGGTATGGCTGATGCAGAGTTTTCAGGCTGATGATAAACTAGCCCGCGACGAGAGCCTCTATGGATGTAACGCCGTCTGCGCAGAAGTCCAAGTTCCTTAATGACCGCGATGCACGCCGGAAATGTGCGGTCGTTGAAATTTAGCAGCTGTGGGATGGAATATTTAAGCTTCATGACGGCCGCTGGAAGGTTTTGACTAGCGCTATGCATTATAGAAACACAGAGCTGGAACACTGTCAGGCACAGCGAGATGATGGTCCATACCATAGCAGAGTGTATGCGGCAACTCCCAGCAATTCCAGCAAACAGCCGATGTTAGAAGAGATAGCAGGGGTGAGTAAAAGTCTTTGAAATTAGGAGAAAAACCGTAAAAATCCGTACAAAAAAGGTTTTAGATGTATAAAAGTCCTCTCCTGTCATGAGGGAGTCCATTCAAACTGCCAACTGTCAACAGCCAACTGTCAACAGCCGAGAAGAGTTATCCGAGACGATAAGAGCCAAGCAATATGTCCCAAAATTAGCACTGACTGAATGTACTAGTTACTGACAAAAAATAAAATTAAAATAAAGTTTATAATTAACGTATATAAACTAAAATCGGGTGGAAAAGCGGCGAACAGACAACGCCAGCGTCCTCTCCCCCTCGTTGCTAGGCAATCAAATTTATGGACTGACACAATCTGTTCAGTAAACCACTGTTTAAAAAAAAAAACGATTTTATATTTAGTTTTCTCTCCCCTGCTGTACCGAACCGTGACTTCAGAACCGAGGTGCATACCAAACCGTCAGTTTTGTTTACCATTACACCCTTAGTATATTGTATTTATTTAAAGCATTCACAGGCAAATTTGATTTATGTATTTTACTGGTGTCAAAATCAGGCATGTAAAAATGCCAGGAAATGTTCTTGTCAATATCCATGGATCACTGGATCTTTGGTAAGTTTTAAGCACCACTATATCAAGTCTAACCTTTAGTTTAAACTGAAACTTGTTTACTCGTTGTTTACACCGGTTCCCCCTAAATCCAGTCACGCAGCAGCTCTTTTGCCACTCACTCAGGAAAGTGACATCCATCCATACCCTTTATAACACTTTTGTTTACATTTATTGAAAATGTGATCATTTTTTTTGTCTTGTTTATATTCTTTGATTTATAGAAATATCTTACCAGTAATTTGCTGGTAGACAATGTGGCTGTTCAGTAAAACTGTGTCAAGTAGGTGAAAGAAGATATTTTTGTACCACTTGGTAGACTTTCTGGTGCATTCAAGAAAACCAGTCATCATGTCCGCTTTGTCAACTGCTCCCATCTTTTTGTTGTACTCCAGCACACAGACTGGCTTCATCTTGGCTTGCCCAGTGATGTGATCCAGCTTCCCTGTGGCTCCCATACCAGTTGGGTGGACAATGGTAAGGACATGGACATCTCTCTTATCATGCTATTTGACTGCCAACTGTGATCCATTTTCCTTGAGTTCCACATTACCCTTTGTCATTCTACAGGTGAATGTTGGCATCCCTTTGCGGTTTGCACACACAGTCCCACAAGCTCCAGTGCCAAGAGACAAGGTTCTGGAAAAGTGTAGGACTACTGTACCAGTTATCCACATAAAGGACATGACCCTTTCTGAGGTAAGGTCCTAGTAGTGTCATTACAACAGACCCAGAAATCCCAAGTCCTTGGTGGTGTTTTATGTCACTGTTAGATCCGGAGTAAATGATCATGTCCTGCACATAACCAGTGAGCACATCACACAAAACAAAAAACTTGACCCCAAATCTGTGCCGTTTAGATGGAATGAACTGACGAAATGCCAGCCTGCCTTTCCACTTCATCAGAGATTCATCAACACACAGATCCCGGTATGGCACAAAAATGCGATGAAAGGAGGAGGTGAGAGCAGTAAAAATATTTCTGATTTTTTTCAGAGGGTCATTTAAAACTGCTGTTGCATTGTTTGAACAGTGAAGACAGCAGAGGAGCAGAAGGAATCGGTCCTGTGAAAACAAAGACCCGAAAAATGGTGTCAAGAGCATGGGGTCTGTGCTCCAGTAATCCTGAGCTTGAAGGTTCGGGGAAAGGTCTTCATCACTGTCACTCTCTGCCTCACTGTCAAAATTCTCCTCATCAGAATTAAAAAAAAAACTCCTCTATTTCCTCACTTGTCAGTTGTCTTCTTTTGAAAAAATTGTCTTGCTTTTTCTCTGAAGTAGTTAAAAACTGGTAAATTGTATTAAAATTGTGTCTGCAGTGGGTACCAACGCGAGCGTGAGGTAACAGTGACATAACTTGTCAGCGGGAAAAAATGCTTGCAATGCATGTTTTACATTTAAATTTATGCATTTGGCAGACGCTTTTATCCAAAGCGACTTACATTGCATTTTAAGGTACACCTGTTACATTTTTGTCAGTTTTTGCTGTCCCTGGGAATCGAACCCATGACCTTGGCGTTGCTAGCACTATGCTCTACTGTTTGAGCTACATGAAAGGTTTTATTTTATTATTTTTCATTAAAATATTTTCAAACTTGTTACCTAAATTTAAATGGATGCAAGTTAACTCCTTATGGTTTATGTACTTATTAAAAATATATATGTTAGAATAGATGTTCTGTAATTTATCACTAGCTGTGGGTGTGGCGCCGTCATGTGTTTACAACAGTACCAGGGAGGCAGTCAGCTGGATTTGCGACACAAGATCACCCACTTCTCCTGATTATATGTGACATTACATGAGGGAACAGCCCTAGACTGATCGTACACATTAAATGGTAGTAAATGATTGGGTTAGTTGATATGTAATGTTATAGCGGGTTAACGTTATGGGCATTTGTGCCGCGATTATGTGTTTACAACAGTGCCAGGGAGGCAAAGCTAGCTGGAGTTATAACAGAAGATCACCCACTTCTCCTGATATATGTGACATTACGTAAGGGAACAGCCTAGACTGATCGTTCACGTCAAAGGGTAGAAAATGATTGTTATTTGATCGGTAATATTATCACGGGCCATTTATAACACTGAAATCTTGCTGTTATATATATTAGTATGCAGTTACAAACTATATTTAGTGTTTGCTGATATTTTTGTGGTTGTGTAATATAATTTGAAGTGTATGAAACCTAAAATAAACATTAAAAGACACCGAGCTAAGTCAGTCTTTCATTCACTCAGTCTTTGGCTCAGCGCCAGTCAGCGCGCTAAAACAGATTTTAAATTTTGAATTCGGCAGTTGATCACTGAGCGTTCTAATCGCACCGGTATGATCGTACGCACCAGGGACCAGCACAGAATGATCATACGGGTTTGATCGTACGTGTCAAAGGGTTAAAGACAATTAAATGTGTTTTTTCTTTTGTTAGTAATGTTTTTTTAAATATTTATATTTTTTATAAATAATTATTTGTATTAACACAATTATTTAACTAATTATATAAAACAATATTGTCAATGCCCTACAAATAAACTGGTTTTATACATGAATTTTTTTTATTCAAACCCAGAATAATATGTTTAATCCTTTAATGCAGGCCAAAGCACAGCATTGAGAGGTAATCTTTTTAGACAGAAGAGTGGCTCACACACACACACACACACACACACACACACACACACACACACACACACACACACACACACACACACACACACACACACACACACACTGTAGAAATCAGTGACACGTGTCCCAATGAGTCTGTGTGCATTCAGGTTTAAGTCCCCACCAGGTTAGAAAACCATTCACACACACACACAGAGGCAAGGGTTTTTGCTTGAAAACTTATACAATATTGCCCTCTACTGGTCATTTAAGGGAGAGCATAATTGTTGAAAAAAAAAAAAAAAACTGAGTGATATATAGAATAACCAGCAGGTGGGAGTATAGCCTTATTTATGAACCAGTTACTTGTGTCTCTCTTTTGTATTTTTTAAGCTTTTGCTACGGGAACACCGTTTGAGATATCCAATAACCGTTCGCATTTTAGCATCTTCTGTATATTTACTTCATGTCGTCCGAGTTTGAAGGAGATTGAATGAATCCCCTTTTGAGGAGAAGGTAAAAACTCAGAGCTCGCTTTCAACTTTTTGTTATCTTCCAACCAAATTATCTGACTTCCTGTTGGTCAGAGCTAATGACTGTAAATTAGAAAGTTGTCCGGCTCGAAATGTACAATATATATACCCGAGTTTGGTGACTGCAGATAAAACTAACCCCCCCATTTTGGACAAAAGTGACACACTTCCTGCTGCCAGTTGGTGGCGCTATAACTTTGACTCACAAATGTCATATGCATGTGATCGGCTTCTTACAACAAACACACAGCTGAAGTTTCATCAAAATGAATTAATGTATGCAAAAGTTATAACACACTTCCTGTTTCCCTTTTCTCGCCATAAATTTGTCTCTTCGCCATGGCCAAACCGTTTGAGATATCAAAAAGTTGCTCGCAATTTAGCATTCTCAGTGTCTTGACTTCAGGCTGACCGAGTTTGGTGCTGATCGGGTGAATCGTCTAGGAGGAGTATCGCAAATTCCACAGTATGCGTTTTCCGAACAACCCATAATAGCTCACTTCCTGTTGGGCGAAGCTTATGACTATGAGTGCGGAAGTTGTTTGGTCCGATGAGATCTATTAGTGTACCGAGTTTCATACATGTACGTGCAAGTGTGTTTAATATATAGACCCTGTTTTTCAAGGGGGCGCTGTTGAGCCCCCCTGCCACGCCCGGGTCAAAGGCCTCTGCCCGACCCTGTTGGCCGCGCATTCCGATGCGTGTGCAAAGTTTCAAGAGTTTTCGAGCATGTTAAGTGCCCCAAAAATGCCCAAAAGGCGAAAAGATAATAATAATAATAATAATTAAAGCTGCGAGCAGCGATGACGGGCCCAAGCCGGTGGCACCACCATCCCGGTGGCTTCAGGCAAATTGTGCAAGACAGGCAATATGCATTTAAACAGGAGAGTATTTTAAAATCGCTCAAATATGCCACATTTACCGCAGCAGCTGGTGCCGCTATGACCACAAGCCACACCCATGATGTAATTTAAATATAGATGAATTCTAATGTAATATGATATAATAGGTAATTTTCAAATATGTGGAAAGTTATCTTTTGCAGCTCAAAATTTTGTAAGTCCAGAAGGCCAGTATTTAATTCATGGTCTTTTTATTTTATTAACACAATTGTTAAACGAATCATATAAAACTATATTGTTTGTGCCCTACAAATGAAAGTGGATTCACCACATTAACTGCAGCAGTTGGTGCTGCTATGACTACGAACCACAACAGTCACATCTATGAGATCAATTCAATTTAATGAATCAGTTTCATGTCAGATGATGTCACATCAATTTTAAATGAGCGCAGAATACCGTCCGAATGGTGATATTGTATTATCCTAACACTTCTCTACATGTGTTTTTGACCTACCTTAGCTATTTACAATCTTATGCAATTAAGCATGCTTTCATTTCAATATTTGTAGCATCCAATAAAAAAATGTTAATTACAAAATTACCAATTGGAGCCAAATCACAGAAACTGCAGCAATGATTTTAATATTAGTGTGAGGTAAGAGTAAGATGCGCGTCTAAATTTTATGGAAGTTTATTATAAACTTTATTATAAAATTTACTTAGACTGACTGGGTAAACCCAGCCTGATCTGCCAGCGATTTGACTTCGCCCTGCAACACAGTCTGAAAACCTGTACATTCATTTCTACTGCTTCTGTTACACTTTTGCGGGAACAAATCACAGACTAACTTATTCACCTGGCACGCTATTGGCGAGTTTAGTAGTCTGTTTAGTTGACTATCCAATTGCATACAGAGTCATTCAAATAATGCTCATTGATCAAATCTTAAATTGAGCTTGGTCTGGTGATACCCAGACAACTTATAAACTAGAAAATCATGTGAAATTTACTTTTTAAATCAATTTGATTTTTATCAGTAAATAATTAATTTTAAGACATGTGTCTTTTCAAAAACAGAATGACCTTCTGTAAAGCCCATGTATAGAAAACACGCGCACGCGCGCACACACACGCGCGCGCACACACACACACACACACACAAACACAAACACACACACACACACAATTTCAAGCATGCTAAGTCTCAAAAACACCCAAAAAAATAATTAAAATTACACTTTGCCATAGCAACATTTATAAAATATCAGGAATCCATTCGTATGTCTATATCTGTCATGTTTTCACATTATACTGATGAAGTTTGAAGTAAATCGGGTGAAAGTAAGATAGTGATTTACATTTTTTTCAAAAAGTGACACATCCTGCTGCCAGTCGGTGGCGCTATAACTTTGACTGAATATTGGAATGTAGATGTCTTCAGGCCAGGACTCTTGTCAAACATGTGAAGTTTGAGGCAGATCAGACATTGTATGCCTGAGGTACAACAAATTCCTGTGTCATGGCGAAACATCAACATTTGTGAGGCCGCCACAGACACACCCTTCAGGGAAAACTCAAGATCTTCCCAATTTAACACCACAAAGGCCTTTAGATTAGACTGTGCAAATACGATGTTGATATGATTAAATCTCTAGGAGGAGTTTGTTAAAATACAACGTCTGGCAATGGCAAAAACTGCACCAATTTACCAAAGAAAATTCAAAATATCTCAGTTCCTGTTGGTTTTTCAGATTTGGCGCCCTGGGTCTTTTTTGTAGGTATTGGGCTGCTGAATGCGTCTACTGAATTTTCATACTCATACATGAAATGTAGCGTGAATGACGCTTAATTTAAATTTTGTAGGTGGCGCTATCGAACCATTTTGCCACACCTAATACTGAAACCCATATCAGATGTATGTTTTCACCACTTCTGATGCGTGTGCAAAGTTTCATGAGTTTTCATGCATGTTTAGGCCCTCAAAAATGTAATTCATTTGGGAAAAGAAAAATGATGGTTTTAGCAATTACAATAAGGTCCTCACACCTTAAGCCTTAAATATCTGAGTTCCTGTTCGTCGGAGCTAATGACTGTAAATTAGAAAGTTGTTCGGCTCAAAGAGAACAATATATATACAGAGTTTGGTGACTGAAGATAAAACTAACCCCCCACTTTTGACAAAAGATTGCATTACTTTTGTTAAAAGATGGCGCTACTGAGCTCCTCCACCATGCCCGTTTTTAAGTCTTTGCCCATATCTACTGGAAAGCATGTCTGATGTGTGTGTTGAGTTTCATGTAATTTGAAGCATTTTAAGAGTCTCAATAGCAGCAAAAAAGAACGTTATAGTTTGATGTGTTGCCGTGGCAACAGTATATACAATATCAGGAAGTGCTTACCAGCTTTATATCTGCTATGTTTTGACATTATACTGATGAAGTTTGAAGTAAATTGGGTAAAAATAAGATGGTGATTTCAAAGCATTTTGAAAGTGATACACTTCCTGCTGCCAGTTGGTGGCGCTATAACTTTGACTCACAAAAGTCATATCCATGTGATCGGCCTCTTACAACGAACACACAGCGGAAGTTTATTCAAAATGAATTAATGAATGCAGAAGTTATAACACTTCCTGTTTCCCTTTTCTCGCCATAAATTCGTCTACTCAACACAGCCTTACCGTTTGAGATATCAAAAAGTTGCTCGCAATTTAGCATCCTCAATGTCTTGACTTCATGCTGACCGAGTTTGGTGCTGATCGGGTGAATCGTCCAGGAGGAGTATGTTAAATTCCAGAGCATGCGTTTTCCGAACAACCCATAATAGCTCACTTCCTGTTGGGCAGACACATAACTTAGAGCACGAAAGTTGTTTGGCCCAATGAGCTCTATATGTGTACCGAGTTTTATACATGTACGTGCAAGTGTGTTTGATTTATAGACCATGTTTTCAGACCCCACTTTAGGGGGCGCTGTCGAGCCCCCCTGCCACGCCCAGGTACCAGCTTTGGTCCGGCCCTGAAGTTTCAAGAGTTTTCGAGCATGATAAGGGCCCCGAAAGTAACAGAATAGTCGAAAAAGCTAAATTGTCCTTAGAAGAACAATAGGGCTCTGCGCCCTTTCAGGGCTTGGGCCCTAATTATAGGATTAACAGAAATTCTAGTTGCTCAACACCACAGGAATAGTAAAAAAAATAGTTAATTTAAAGTTAAACTAAAAGTAAAGTTAACTCCAGAGGTTCACGGAACGAGAAGGGAAGGAAGGATGGTGAACTTCCATGTTAGTAAAGTCTGCACTGCAAAAATAAAATAAAAAAAATAAAAATAAATATGCGTACTTACTTAGTACACTCTAAAAAATGCTGGGTTAAAAACAACCCAAGTTGGGTTGAAAATGCACCAACCCAACAATTGAGTTGTTTTAACCCAATGGTTGAGTTGTTTTAACCCAGTGGTTGGGTTAAATGTTGCTTAAGACAACCCAATTGCTGGGTAAGAACAACTCAACCATTGGGTTAAAACAACCCAATTGTTGGGTTGGTGCATTTTCAACCCAACTTGGGTTGTTTTTAACCCAGCATTTTTTAGAGTGTATTTTTGTCTTGTTTCAAGTCTAAATATCTAAAAATTCTTACGTTAATAGACATTTACTAGACATTAAATACAAATGATTGTCTTGTTTTGGGAAAAATAACTCGCAATTAAAGCTGCGAGCAGCGATGACGGGCCCAAGCCGGTGGCACCACCACCCTGGTGGCTTCAGGCAAATTGTGCAAGACAGGCAATATGCATTTAAACAGGAGAGTATTTTAAAATCGATCAAATATTCCACATTTACCGCAGCAGCTGGTGTCGCTATGACCACAAGCCACACCCATGATGTAATTTAAATATAGATGAATTCTAATGTAATATGATATAATAGGTAATTTTCAAATATGTGCAAAGTTATCTTTTGCAGCTCAAAATTTTGTAAGTCCAGAAGGCCAGTATTTAATTCATGGTCTTTTTATTTTATTAACACAATAATTAAACTAATTATATAAAACTATATTGTTAGTGCCCTACAAATGAAGTTGGATTCACCACATTAACTGCAGCAGTTGGTGCTGCTATGACTACGAACCACAACAGTCACATCTATGAGATCAATTAAATTTAATTAATCAATTTCATGTCAGATGATGTCACATAAATTTCAAATGAGTGCAGAATACCGTCCGAATGGTGATATTGTATTATCCTAACACATGTCTTCATGTGTTTTTGACCTACCTTAGCTATTTACAATCTTATGCAATTAAGCATGCTTTCATTTCAATATTTGTAGCATCCAATAAAACATTTTAATTACAAAATGACCAATTGGAGCCAAATCACAGAAACTGCAGCAATGATTTTAATATTAGTGTCAGGTAAGTGTAAGATGCGCGTCTACATTTTATGGAAGTTTATTATAAACTTTATTATAAAATTTACTTAGACTGACTGGGTAAACCCAGCCTGATCTGCCAGCGATTTGACTTCGCCCTGCAACACAGTCTGAAATCCCGTACATTCATTTCTACTGCTTCTGTTACACTTTTGCGGGAACAAATCACAGACTAACTTATTCACCTGGCACGCTATTGGCGAGTTTAGTAGTCTGTTTAGTTGACTATCCAATTGCATACAGAGTCATTCAAATAATGCTCATTGATCAATCTAAAATTGAGCTTGGTCTGGTGATACCCAGACAACTTATAAACTAGAAAATCATGTGAAATTTACTTTTTAAATCAATTTGATTTTTATCAGTAAATAATTAATTTTAAGACATGTGTCTTTTCAAAAACAGCAAATGACCTTCTGTAAAGCCCATTTATAGAAAACACACACACACACACACACACACACACACACACACACACACACACACACACACACACACACACACACACACACACACACACACACACACACACACACACACACACACACACAGATCCTGAGAGAGAAATGGGGAGGGGGGGAGGACAGACACAAAATCTAAACAGTGAGAGAACATTGTTTTCATTTCACTGTCTGAAAACACTGTTTTGCAATAACAACAACAGTTTTATCTTCAAAACAGTGTTCCCTAAGACATATCCAACCTGGTTACTAAATAAGGCTACACTTCCATCTTCTGGTGATTCTATATACCAGTTGCTCATTGGTTCTCATTTTTGTCCTTAAACAAAAGGCATTAATCTTCTAAATTTAAAGTTACACACACTACTTTTTTTGTGTGAAAAATACACTCAAATGTGTTTTTTTTGTTAGTAATGTTATTTTTATATTTATATACTTTTTAATTAATAATTATTTGTATTAACACAATTATTTAACTAATTATATAAAACAATATTGTCAATGCCCTACAAATAAACTGGTTTTATACATTTTTTATTTATTTATTCAAACCCAGAATAATATGTTTTATCCTTTAATGCAGGCCAAAGCACAGCAATAAGAGTTAATCTTTTTAGACAGAAGAGTGGCTCACACACACGCACTTACGCACGCACGCACGCACTTACGCACGCACGCACGCACGCACTTACGCACGCACGCACGCACGCACGCACACAGTCTGGTTCACTATCTTTCTGGAGACTCACCATAGACGTAATGGTTTTTATACTGTACAAACCATATATTCTGTCCCCCTACACTGCCCCTACCCCTAAACCTACCCATCACACAACTTTCTGCATTTTTACTTTTTCAAAAGAACTCATTCTGTATGATTTATAAGCTTTTGTACCCATTGGGAAGTCCCCATGAGTCTGTGTGCATTCAGGTTTAAGTCCCGACCAGGCTAGAAAACCATTCACACACACACACACACACACACACACACACACACACACACACACACACACACACACACACACACTCACAGACACACACACACACACTCACACTCACACTCACACACACACACACTCACACTCACACACACACACACACACACACACACACACACACAGACACACACACACACACACACACACACACACACACACACACACACACACACACACACACACACACACACACACACACACACACACACACACACTCATGTCTGGTTCACTATCTTTCTGGGGACTCACCATAGATGTAATGGTTTTTATACTGTACAAACCATATATTCTGTCCTCCTACACTGCCCCTACCCCTAAACCTACCCATCACACAACTTTCTGCATTTTTACTTTTTCAAAAGAACTCATTCTGTATGATTTATAAGCTTTTGTACCCATTGGGAAGTCCCCATGAGTCTGTGTGCATTCAGGTTTAAGTCCCGACCAGGCTAGAAAACCATTCACACACACACACAGAGGCAAGGTTTTTTGCTTGAAAACTTATACAATATTGCCCTCTACTGGTCATTTAAGTGAGAGCATAAGTGTTGGAAAAGAAAAAAAAAAACAGTGTGATAATAACCAGCAGGTGGGAGTATAGCCTTATT
This sequence comes from Pseudorasbora parva, assembly GCF_024679245.1. Lineage (NCBI taxonomy): Eukaryota > Metazoa > Chordata > Actinopteri > Cypriniformes > Gobionidae > Pseudorasbora > Pseudorasbora parva. Next base: position 16,844,411 of record NC_090174.1, on the reverse strand, counting down.
TATGAACCAGGCACTTGTGTTCTTATTTTGTCTTTTTTAGGCTTTTGCTAAGGGAACACCGTTTGAGATATCCAATAACCGTTCGCATTTTAGCCTCTTCTGTATATTTAGGGCCCAAGCCCTGAAAGGGCGCAGAGCCCTATTGTTCTTCTAAGGACAATTTTTTCCCCCCGACTATTAGGGCACTTTCGGGGCCCTTATCATGCTCGAAAACTCTTGAAACTTTGCACACAGATCGGAATCTGCGGCCATCAGGGCCGGACCAAAGCTGGTACCCAGGCATTGCAGGGGGGCTCGACATCGCCCCCTAAAGTGGGGTCTGAAAACGTGGTCTATAAATCAAACACACTTGCACACAGATGTATGAAACTCGGTACACATATAGAGCTCATCGGGCCGAACAACTTTCATGCTCTAAGTTATGCGTCAGCCTAACAGGAAGTGAGCTATTATGGGTTGTTCGGAAAACGCATGCTTTGGAATTTAACATACTCCTCCAAGACGATTCACCCGATCAGCACCAAACTCGGTCAGCATGAAGTCAAGACACCGAGGATGCTAAATTGCGAGCAACTTTTTGATATCTCAAATGGTAAGGCTGTGGCGAAGAGACAAATTTATGGCGAGAAAAGGGAAACAGGAAGTGTATTATAACTTCTGCATACATTAATTCATTTTGATGAAACTTCAGCTGTGTGTTCATTTTAAGAGGCCGATCACATGGATATGACTTTTGTGAGTCAAAGTTATAGCGCCACCAACTGGCAGCAGGAAGTGTGTCACTTTCAAAATTCTTTGAAATCACCATCTTATTTTTACCCAATTTACTTCAAACTTCATCAGTATAATGTCAAAACATGGCAGATATAAAGCTGGTAAGCACTTCCTGATATTGGAAATACTGTTTCCACGGCAACAAATCAAACTACAACATTCTTTTTCACTGCTTTTGAGACTCTTAAAATGCTTCAAATTACATGAAACTCGACACACACATCAGACATGCTGTCCAGTAGATATGGGCAAAGACTTAAAAATGGGCGTGGTGGTGGAGCTCAGTAGCGCCATCTTTTGACAAATGTAATGCAATCTTTTGTCAAAAGTGGGGGGGTTAGTTTTATCTTTAGTCACTAAACTCTGTATATATATTGTTCTCTTTGAGCCGGACAACTTTCTAATTTACAGTCATTAGCTCTGACGAACAGGAAGTCAGATATTTAGGGCTTAATGTGTGAGGACCTTATTGTAATTGCTCAGTCCATCATTCTTCTTCTCCCAAATGAATTACATTTTTGAGGGCCTAAACACGCATGAAGACTCATGAAACTTTGCACACGCATCAGAAGTGGTGAAAATATACATCTGATATGGGTTTCAGAATTAGGTGTGGCAAAATGGTTCGACAGCGCCACCTTCAAAATTTTAATTAAGCGTCATTCACGCTACGTTTCATGTATGAGTATGAAAATTCGGTAGACACATTCAAAAGCCCAATACCTACAAAAAAGACCTGGACGCCAAATCTGAAAAACCAACAGGAAGTGAGATATTTTGAATTTTCTTTGGTAAATTGGTGCAGTTTTTGCCATTGCCAGACGTGATACTTTAACAAGCTCCTCCTAGAGATTTAATCATATCAACATCGTATTTGCACAGTCTAATCTAAAGGCCTTTGTGGCATTAAATTGTGAAGATCTTGAGTTTTCCCTGAAGGGTGTGTCCGTGGCGGCCTCACAAATGTTGATGTTTCGCCATGACACAGGAAGTTGTTGTAACTCAGGCATACAATGTCCAATCTGCCTCAAACTTCACATGTTTGACAAGAGTCCTGGCCTGAAGACATCTACATGCCAACATTCAGTCAAAGTTATAGCGCCACCAACTGACAGCAGGATGTGTGTCACTTTTTGAAAAAAAACTTTGAATCACTGTCTTACTTTCACCTGATTTACTTCAAACTTCATCAGTATAATGTGAAAACGAGACAGATATAGACATACAAATAAATTCCTGATATTTTATATACTGTTGTTATGGCAAAGTGTCAAAGTTTAATTATCTTTTTGGGTTTTTGAGACTTAGCATGCTTGAAATTGCGTGTGTGTGTGTGTGTGTGTGTGTGTTTTCTATACATGGGCTTTACATAAGTTGTCTGGCTATCACCAGACCAAGCTCAATTTAAGATGGAACATTGGTCTGGGGAGTCTGCTCTGTATTTTCTACTGTACAAGAGGCGTAATCTACGAGCATTATTTGAATGTCTCTGTATGCAATTTGATAGTCAACTAAACAGACTACTAAACCCACCAATAGCATGCCTGGTGAACAAGTTAGTCTGTGATTTGTTCCCGCAAAAGTGTAACAGAAGCAGTAGAAATGAATGTACGGGTTTTCAGACTGTGTTGCAGGGCGAAGTCAAATCACCAGCAGATCAGGCTGGGTTTACCCAGTCAGTCTAAGTAAATGTTATAATAAAGTTTATGATAAACTTCCATAAAATTTAGACACCTCTTACTCTTACCTGACACTAACATTAAAATCATTGCTGCAGTTTCTGTGATTTGGCTCCAATTGGTCATTTTGTAATGAACATTTTTTATTGGATGCCACAAATATTGAAATGAAAGCATGCTTAATTGCATAAGATTATAAGTAGCTAAGGTAGGTCAAAAACACATGAAGAGAAGTGTTAGGATAATACAATATCGCCATTCGGACGGTATTCTGCGCTCATTTGAAATTGATGTGACATCATCTGACATAAAATTGATTAATTAAATTTAATTGATCTCATAGATGTGACTGTTGTGGTTCGTAGTCATAGCAGCACCAACTGCTGCAGTTAATGTGGTGAATTCAACTTCATTTGTAGGGCACTAACAATATAGTTTTATATAATTAGTTTAACAATTGTGTTAATAAAATATAAAAAGACCTTGAATTAAATACTGGCCTTCTGGACTTACAAAATTTTGAGCTGCAAAAGATAATTTTGCACATATTTGAAAATTACCTATTATATCATATTACATTAGAATTCATCTATATTTAAATTACATCATAGGTGTGGCTTGTGGTCATAGCGGCACCAGCTGCTGCGGTAAATTTGGCATTATTGAGCGATTTTAAAATACTCTCTTGTTTAAGTACATATTGCCTGTCTTGCACAACCTGTCTGGCTGATTGATTGTTCCTGATCGATTGCTCTTGTCTGTCTGCCTGCTGCTGCTGCCGCCACAGTGTTTGTAGCTCTGTATAGCTGTGTTTGAATCTCTGTTTGATATATTTTCTTTGTAATTTACACTGCTAAATATAACTTACTCATCACCATATAGTGTTTAATATAGCCTATCATTTTAAATTTGACATTTCTAGCTTTTAATCTAAATCACTACCACACGTTAGCTTTTCGCTAGCCTAGTAGCTTTCCATCCCAGCATCCGGGTCTCCTGTTTTCTGAGTTCTTTAGACAACTGTGGTGAGTTGGATTATTAAAAAGACTCCATCAGACAACTGTGGTAAGTTTTGGATTCATCAACAAATACGGTAAGCCATGTCTTCTTCTCCTGTCATTGTCACTTGCACTGCATGCTACATGTTTAGCATATCTATCTCCGTTGGCGAACAGGGCTTCACATGTGATAAATGTAAGGAATTAATCAGGCTGACGGAGAAGATTTCAGATTTAGAGACACGCATCCAAGCTTTATGTGAGAGTAATGAGAATGTAACAGCTTTAGATACTGCTTTGGATGCGACTAGCTTAGTGAACACTCAATGTTTGGTTCCGGCTGAGCCCGCGCAGCAGGGCTGGGTGACGATGAGAAAGCATAGTCGCGGATCAAAAAACCACTCTTCCGTTCCGATTAGAACATCAAACAGGTTCTCCCCACTCAGTGACGCACCCACTGAGGATCCTGTTGAAAGTGCCCTAGTTATTGGCGATTCTATTACACGGAACGTGAAAATAGAGACACCAGCCACCATAGTCACATGTTTACCGAGAGCCAGAGCGCCTGACATCAAAGCAAATTTAAAAGTGCTGGCTAAAGCTAATCGTAAATTCTCTAAGATTATTATTCACGTTGGCACTAATGATGTTCGACTTCGCCAGTCAGAGATCACCAAAATTAACATTAAAGAGGTGTGTAAACTCGCAAGTACGATGTCAAAAGCCGTATTTTTCTCTGGTCCTCTCCCTGCGAAAAGGAGTGATGAAATAGTTAGCAGATAATCATCACTCAATGGCTGGTTGTCTAAGTGGTGTCTGCAAAATAACATAGGTTTCATAGACAATTGGAAAAGTTTTTGGGGCAGACCTGACCTGTTGAAGATAGACGGCATTCATCCCTCCTGGGCTGGTGCTGCTCTTCTCTCTAGTAATTTGGCACATAGTCTTAGAGCTAAACCTTGACTCACTGGGGCCCAGGTCAGGAAGCAGACAAACTGGCTAAACCAACCATCTGCTAGCTGTCTCACGTCACCAAAGTCAGCTAAATCCCAGCACATAGAGACTCTTTCACCTAGATATTATCATATAGAGACTGTGTCTGTTCCCCGAATTAGTAAATACAAAAAACCATCAAAACCATTCAACAGTAAAAATTTAATTGATGTCCAACAAATAAACAACAGATATAATACGGATGAACAATTGATAAAGCTTGGGTTGCTGAATATTCGATCCCTTTCGCCAAAAACGCTTGTTGTCAATGATATGATTATAGATCATAACTTAGATGTGCTGTGTTTGACAGAAACCTGGCTAAAACCTGACGATTACATTACTTTAAATGAGTGCACCCCCCGAGATTATTGTTACAAACATGAGCCACGTCTGAAAGGTAAAGGGGGAGGTGTTGCTGTAATTTATTATAATATTTTCAGTATTACTCAGAAGTCTAGTTTCAAATATAATTCCTTTGAAGTTTTGGTGCTTTATGTAACGCTGTGTAGTGTAAATGATAAATCCCTTCTGACATTTGTGTTGGCTACTGTATACAGGCCACCAGGGCACAATACAGACTTTATCAAAGAATTTGCTGGTTTTGTATCGGAGTTAGTATTAGCTGTAGATAAAGTACTAATTGTTGGGGATTTTAATATCCACGTAGACAATGAAAAAGACGCATTGGGATTGGCATTTAGAGACATTCTAAACTCTATTGGAGTTAGACAACACGTATCGGGACCCACTCATCGCCTTAATCATACTTTAGATCTAATAATGTCACATGGAATAAATGTTGATACTGTTAAAATTCTGCAGCAGAGCGATGACATCTCAGATCATTACATAATATCGTGTATACTTAATTTACCTAAGGCTGCAAAGCCATCCCCTCGCTTCAAATATGGCAGGACGATAACCGCTGCGACTAAAGATTGCTTTGTACATAATCTTCCTCATCAGTTCCATCTCCTCAGCATTACAGATAGCCAAGAGGAACTTGATGCTGCAACAGAAACTATTGACTCTCTCTTTACTAGCACTTTAGATATAGTTGCTCCCCGGCGCTTAAAGAAGATTAAAGCAAATAATCCAACGCCGTGGTACAACGAGCACACTCTGGCCCTTAAAACAGCAGCCAGAAAAATGGAGCGCAGCTGGAAGAAAACAAAACTAGAGGTTTTTCGCAATTTGTGGAAAGAGAGCATGATTGCATACATAAAGGCCATAAAAACTGCTAGATCTGCTTATTTCTCAACTCTTTTAGAAGAAAACAAACACAACCCTAAGTATTTATTCGATACAGTGGCTAAATTATCAAAAAATAAAGCTTCAGCTTCTGATGTTTGTAAACAACACAGCAGTAATGACTTTATGAACTTCTTTACTAGTAAGATTGATAATATAAGGAATAAAATTATAACCATGCAGCCGTCTATTACAGTATCACTTCAGACAGAGCATTGTAGGGTCACTGAGGAAAAATTACACTCATTCACTACTATAGGAGGAGAAGAATTGGCTAAACTTGTAAAATCATCAAAATCAACAACATGTATGCTTGAACCTATACCGACTAGGCTATTAAAAGAGATACTTCCAGAGGTCATAGATCCTCTGCTTAATATCATTAATTCATCTTTGACATTAGGATATGTACCGAAAACTTTTAAGTTGGCTATAATTAAACCACTTATTAAAAAAACGCAACTTGATCCTAAAGAATTAGTCAATTACAGGCCAATCTCGAATCAACCGTTTCTATCAAAAATACTAGAAAAGGCCGTGTCTTCACAATTATGTTCTTTTTTAGAAAGAAATGGTATATGTGAGGATTTCCAGTCAGGATTTAGACTGTATCATAGTACCGAGACTGCTCTAATTAGAGTTACAAATGATTTACTCTTATCATCTGATCGTGGTTGTATCTCTCTATTAGTGTTACTCGATCTTAGCGCTGCATTTGATACTATCGATCACAATATTCTTCTGAATAGAATCGAAAATTATGTTGGCGTTAGTGGAACTGCTTTGGCATGGTTTAAATCGTACTTATCTGACCGTTATCAGTTTGTAGCAGTAAATGAAGAGATGTCACACCGATCACAAGTTCAGTATGGGGTACCGCAAGGCTCAGTGTTAGGACCGTTGCTTTTCACCCTGTATATGCTACCACTGGGAGATATCATTAGGAAACATGGCGTTAGTTTTCATTGTTATGCTGACGATACTCAGCTCTATATTTCCTCACGCCCTGACGAAACCTACCAATTCACAAGATTAACAGAATGCATAGCTGATATAAAAAATTGGATGAATAGTAATTTTCTGCAACTTAATTCAGATAAAACTGAATTTTTAATTATTGGACAGAAAAGCTCCACAAGTAGTAACCGAGAATACTGTCTAACACTTGATGAGTGCTCTGTCAAGCCCTCGTCGTCAGTGAGGAACCTGGGTGTGCTCTTTGATACCAATCTTTCATTTGAAAGCCACGTTTCTAGCATCTGTAAAACCGCATTCTATCATAAAAATATATCTAAATTATGGCACATGCTTTCAATGCAAAATGCTGAACAGTTAGTACATGCGATCATGAGCTCAAGGCTAGATTATTGTAATGCTCTACTGGGTGGTTGCCCTGCTCGCTTAATAAACAAACTCCAGCTAGTCCAAAATGCAGCAGCTCGAGTTCTTACTAGAACCAGGAAGTATGATCATATTAGTCCAGTTCTGTCAACACTGCACTGGCTCCCTATTAAACATCGCATACATTTTAAAATCTTGCTTATTACTTACAAAGCACTAAATAGTTTAGCTCCCCGGTACTTAAGCGAGCTCTTAACACATTATACTCCATCACGTCGATTGCGGTCTCAAAACTCTGGCCAGTTGATCATACCTAGAATATCTAAATCAACTGCAGGTGGTCGATCATTTTCCTATTTAGCTCCTAAATTGTGGAATAGTCTTCCTAGCATTGTTCGGGAAGCAGACACACTCTGTCAGTTTAAATCTAGACTAAAAACACATCTCTTTACTATGGCATACACATAGAACATTTTTAACTTTCATTATTCAATTCAATTGACTGATTGTTAGGCTGCATTAACTAGGTCAGCCGGAACCGGGAACACTTCCCATAACACCTGATGTACTCGTTACATCATAAAAAGAGTGACATCTACGCTAATGTTAGTCTCTCTGTTTATCCCTAGGTTTATCCCGGATCTGGGCCCTGTCCGGATCGGATGGTGGACCTGCCTGGACATGACCAACGCATCCTGGAGTGTCTGCTGAGCCGTGTCAAATGGTGTCTCCTCCGAATTTGCCTCACTTGCACGACATGCTCAAAACCCGTCTTCGGCGCAATAATTCCGATCTTTTATGTATTCATACTCTTGTGTAATCGACGCCCCATCCTAAATAAATCTGTCTCTTCCGTGATACCCTGAAAATTTTGAATAATCCGATCTAATATGATTTCCGAACTGTAAGGTTGCCAGAATAATAATCTTACACGTTGTGTTAATAGGCCAGAGGAGAACTGGCACCCCGACTGAGTCTGGTTTCTCCCAAGGTTTATTTTTCTCCATCACGCCCTGATGGAGTTTTGGTTCCTTGCCACTGTCACCTTTGGCTTGGCTTGCTCAGTTGGGGACACTAAAAATATGATTAAAGTTATTCAACTTATTATATAAATAAAATGTATGAATTAGGTCTTATTTAATTCTATAAACTATAATACTGATCTGCCAACATTGTCGCTATATGATAAATTAAAATAAGCTGATAACATCACTGTTTTCTCCAGTACGACTGTACAGCCAAATCTAATTTTGTCGCAATATTATCCTGTTTGACACTGTGAAGCTGCTTTGACACAATCGTGATTGTAAAAGCGCTATATAAATAAAGTTGATTGAAGTTGATTGAATTTGCCTGAAGCCACCGAGGTGGCGGTGCCACCGGCTTGGGCACGTCATCGCTGCTCGCAGCTTTAATTATTTCATGTTGTCCGAGTTTGGATGAGATTGAATGGATCGCTTTGAGGAGAATGTAAAAACTCAGAGCTTGTTTTTATGATTTATTAAGATTGAAACAAAATTATCGGACTTCCTGTTGGTCACAGCTAATGACTGTAAATTAGAAAGTTGTCCGGCTCGAAATGTACAATATATATACAGAGTTTGGTGAATGTACATAAAACTAACCCACACACTTTGGACAAAAGATGGCGCTACTGAGCCCCTCTACCACGCCCGTTTCTGAATCTTTGCTTGCATCTTCTGGACAGCATGTCAGATGTGTGCGTTGAGTTTCATGCAATTTCAAGCATGTGAAGAGTCTCAAAAACACCAAAAAAAGATTATTAGACTTTGACACGTTACCATGACAACAGTATATCAAAAAATCAGGAATCCATTCATATGTCTATATCTGCCATGTTTTGACATTATACCGATGAAATTTGAAGTAAATCGGGTGAAAATAAGATGGGGATTTAAAGCAATTTTGAAAGTGACACACTTCCTGCTGCCAGTTGGTGGCGCTATAACTGTGACTCACAAAAGTCATATCCATGTGATCGTCCTCTTACAACGAACACACAGCTGAAGTTTCATCAAAATGAATTAATTTATGCAAAAGTTATAACTCACTTCCTGTTTCCTTTTTCTCGCCATAAATTTGTCTCTTCACCACGGCCTAACCGTTTGAGATATCAAAAAGTTGCTCGCAATTTAGCATCCTCAGTGTCTTGACTTCATGATTACCGAGATTGGTGCTGATCGGGTCAATCGTCTAGGAGGAGTATCGCAAATTCCAGAGCATGCGTTTTCCGAACAACCCATAATAGCTCACTTCCTGTTGGGCTGACGCATAAGTTAGAGCACGAAAGTTGTTCGGCCCGATGAGCTCTATATGTGTACCGAGTTTCATATATGTGAATATAAAATTGTATTTTCAGTATGCATTATAAACAGCACTTGTCGTGTGGTGTATATTTTAGCTATATTTTGTTATTCGGGTGCTCTTGAATTTACATGGTATGATGTACACACAGAGTTTGAATACACCTTCTGGTGCTACTTGGACACGTCATCAGTGAAAAACCCGGGGTCATGGGGTGTTTCGGGTCTTAAATCTTCATACACCCTCACCCGGGCGACCCAACCGGGGGTGATCAGTCCCCGGCTTGTGTCCAAGTGGCATGTTGCTCCACGGATCCCCCCTGCGGATCCACAGCCACCGAGAAGCCCTCTCTGCGGCCTCTAAGATGTTCGTGGTGGCTTTTTTCAATTGCAGTCCTTTGACTCCAAGGAGTTTGAGGGTTCGCAGGAGTGAGTGGCCAGCGAAGCCTCGGCACCCGACCTCGACTGGCTCACAGTGAGTTTTCCAGCCGTTGTAACGGCACTCCGAGCTGAGCCCTGCGTACTTAGCCCTCTTGCGCTCGTGGGCCTCTTCAATACGGTCTTCCCAGGGGACAGTTAGTTCCAGGATAACCACTTGCTTGGTAGATTCAGATGTTAGCACCATGTCTGGGCGGAGAGAAGTGACTGTGATGTTGCCTGGGAACTTAAGCTGTCTTCCAAGGTCAACCTGAAGCTGCCAATCACGAGCAGTGGAGAGGAGCCCCCCCGTAGAGCTATGCCGATGGAATTGTTCTTTCTGCCCAGCTCTAATGAAGGTGATTGCTTGTTTGGGGGCTGCCTGGGTCTTACTGAGCTGGATAGCTGTGCAGATGGAGTCCGCCAAGGCCTTTAGCACCTGGTCGTGGCGCCAGCGATACCGCCCTTCCCCTAGCGCTCTTGAGCAGCTGCTCAAAATGTGCTCCAGTGTGCCCCTCTTCTGGCACAGCTTGCACTCGGGAGTGTCTACCAGGCCCCAGGTGTGCAGGTTGGCTGGGCTTGGGAGGACGTCGTAGACGGATTGGACAAGAAACTTGATCCGAAATGGCTCTGCTTTCCAGAGCTCTGCCCAGGTTATTCTGCGTGGATCTGCATGTTCCCACCTGGTCCACGCTCCTTGTTTGGACATACTGGCCATTTTGGTATAGCGTTCTTCCTCCACCTCTGCTCGTATCTCGTCCTGAATCAGTCTGCGCCTCTCTTTTCCACGAGCCAGATCGTAACGTGGCTTGGGAAAACAACCAAGACCTGCTCTTCCCATTGCCACGGAGCCCAGCAGCGTTTTGTGCCTTAGTCGTGCCTCGGCTTTAGTGACGGCTTCTTGCGCCTGCCACTTTCTCCCGGTCTTCACAAGGATTCCTGCTGCTGCTACTTTTGTGTCTTTTGAGTCCCTGTACATCAATACCTCTCTGGAGCGGGTGACTTTAAACTCCTCTGATAGTCCACTCAAAGGAAGATGCAACTTGGTGGAATGGCCGTAAAGGGCAATGCTGCTCAAGGACCGAGGGAGCCCCAGCCATTTTCTGAGGAACTGGCTGATAGACTTCTCTAGAACCTCGACTGTTGATATTGGTACCTCATAGACTAGCAGGGGCCAGAGTATTCTTGGCAAGACTCCGTGCTGGTAGATCCAGGTTTTGAATTTTCCAGGGAGTCCAGATCTGTCGATTGCTATGAGCCAAGTAGTCAGGTCGCACTTGGTTTGTTTTATGGCAGCTGAGTCCTTCAGTCCTTCAAAGAACTTCCCCAAGCTCTTGACTGGTTTTTCAGTCACTGATGGAATCATGGTCTCTCCCAGGGTAAAGCGGAAACGGTCGGACACTTTACCCTTCTTTAGGACCAGAGACCTGGACTTCGCAGGCTTGAAGCTCATCCTTGCCCAGGAGATGAGCCGTTCAAGCCCCTGGAGGAGCCATCTGCACCCTGGAACAGATGTTGTCATCACTGTCAAGTCGTCCATGAAGGCTCTTATGGGGGGCTGACGGGTCCCAGATTTTGACTTGGGACCTCTGCATTCCACCTCGGCCGACTTGACAATCATGTTCATGGCCAATGAGAAGAGAGATACCGAGATTGTGCAGCCAGTGATTATCCCCTTTTCAAGTTGATGCCAGGAGGATGTTACTTGGCCTGAAGAGACTCGTGCACTAAAGTTGTTGTAATAGTCCATGATGAGGATGCGGATCTTGACAGGAACATGGTGTTTTACCAGTGCGGTTTCAACGAGCTTGTGTGGAATAGACCCGTAGGCATTGGCCAGGTCAAGCCAGAGAGTTGCCAGATCTCCTTTGCTCTCCTTAGCCTCCCGGATCAGCTGTGTCACCACCCCTGTATGCTCCAGACATCCAGGTACTCCTGGAACTCCTCCCTTCTGGACTGAGGTGTCAATGTAGGAGTTCTTCAGGAGGAAGTCTGTCAAACGTTGGGACACGATTTTGAAAAAAATCTTGCTCTCAACACTGAGCAGCGAGATGATGCGAAACTGATCGATGTTGCAAGAGCCCTCCTCCTTCGGGATCCAGACTCCCTCAGCATACCTCCAGTGCGCAGCGACTTTCCCTCTCCGCCAGATCACCTTCAGGATCTTCCAGAGACGTCTGAGGAGCTGCGGGCACTGCTTGTAGACCTTATAGGGGATCCCGCTGGGACCGGGAGCAGAGCTGGACCTTGCCGCTCTAACGGCTTCTTTCACCTCTTTCAGCGTGGGTTCAGCACTGTCAAATTGGATCCCTGGTTCAGGTGGCGCCACCAAATCCCTGCAAGGTTCAAGGTCATGGTCCCTCAAGGTGTCACTAAAAGTGGTGTGGAGATGGTTGTCAATCTCCTCTACCGGGAGAGTGAGGTGGCCACTTCGCTTCTGACCCAGTAGTTCCTTGATAAAGCTGAAGGGATTGCCAATGAACGCACTACGTTTCCGAGCCCTTTCCTTGCCCTTCCTTCGGTGCCGTTCCGCTCTCCTCAGTGAGATGAGTCTCTTCCTTATGATGTTTGTGAGTTCTGACAAGGCAGTCCTTTCCTCTTCCTTGGCCATCTTGAACTGACGTCTCAGGGATTTTAGTTCTTGTCTCAGCTGACTGATCATGGCTTCTCGCCTGTTGAGCTTCGCTGGATTCCTATCTCCTCTTTTTTCCTGGACACCAAACCGCTCTACCCCCATGTTCATTATGATGGTACACATGGTCTGGAGTTTCTGGTCGACACTGCCCTTTGAGATGGATTCCAGACACTTGTCTACATCCTCGTCCAACTTAAGCCACTCCTTATTATTTGCGGCAGGCCACTTCACCCTGCGATGTTCCGATTTCCTGCTTGGTGGGGGGATTTGTGTAGCTTGGAGGTTCCAGGTACTGTGGGGAGATTCCGGACCCGGATCCTCCTCCGTCTCACCAGGTTCAGCCGCCGGCGCGACAGTAACTGCTGCCCCAGCTGCCGTACCTGAGCGTAGCTTCACTTGATCCCTCCTGAGACAGGCCATCTTTGCCTGGTGGATCTTCAGGCCCTTCAGGTTTTTGCAGACCTTGCCGCAAATACAGACTGCGCTCGTATTCCGTTGTCCATTTGCTTGGGTCATTACCGGTAATTCCGTCCGATTGGGATGCTCATTCTCCCCCCCTCTCGGGTATCCCTGGGGGTATATTTCTGTGGGGTTCTTCGTAGCTTGTTGTGGGTGCTCCCTCTCAGGAGCTGCAGGTCGGGGGGCTAGCCCTCCCTGCCCCGGTTGCCGTCTTTCCGAGCTGTCTGCTGTCTCTCCAGCCGTCACCACTCTATTCGTGGATGTCATCCAGACTTTCCTGGAGGTCACTGGCTGTGCCAGATAGGATAGAGTTTGAATACACCTTCTGGTGCTACTTGGACACGTCATCAGTGAAAAACCCGGGGTCATGGGGTGTTTCGGGTCTTAAATCTTCATACACCCTCACCCGGGCGACCCAACCGGGGGTGATCAGTCCCCGGCTTGTGTCCAAGTGGCATGTTGCTCCACGGATCCCCCCTGCGGATCCACAGCCACCGAGAAGCCCTCTCTGCGGCCTCTAAGATGTTCGTGGTGGCTTTTTTCAATTGCAGTCCTTTGACTCCAAGGAGTTTGAGGGTTCGCAGGAGTGAGTGGCCAGCGAAGCCTCGGCACCCGACCTCGACTGGCTCACAGTGAGTTTTCCAGCCGTTGTAACGGCACTCCGAGCTGAGCCCTGCGTACTTAGCCCTCTTGCGCTCGTGGGCCTCTTCAATACGGTCTTCCCAGGGGACAGTTAGTTCCAGGATAACCACTTGCTTGGTAGATTCAGATGTTAGCACCATGTCTGGGCGGAGAGAAGTGACTGTGATGTTGCCTGGGAACTTAAGCTGTCTTCCAAGGTCAACCTGAAGCTGCCAATCACGAGCAGTGGAGAGGAGCCCCCCCGTAGAGCTATGCCGATGGAATTGTTCTTTCTGCCCAGCTCTAATGAAGGTGATTGCTTGTTTGGGGGCTGCCTGGGTCTTACTGAGCTGGATAGCTGTGCAGATGGAGTCCGCCAAGGCCTTTAGCACCTGGTCGTGGCGCCAGCGATACCGCCCTTCCCCTAGCGCTCTTGAGCAGCTGCTCAAAATGTGCTCCAGTGTGCCCCTCTTCTGGCACAGCTTGCACTCGGGAGTGTCTACCAGGCCCCAGGTGTGCAGGTTGGCTGGGCTTGGGAGGACGTCGTAGACGGATTGGACAAGAAACTTGATCCGAAATGGCTCTGCTTTCCAGAGCTCTGCCCAGGTTATTCTGCGTGGATCTGCATGTTCCCACCTGGTCCACGCTCCTTGTTTGGACATACTGGTCATTTTGGTATAGCGTTCTTCCTCCACCTCTGCTCGTATCTCGTCCTGAATCAGTCTGCGCCTCTCTTTTCCACGAGCCAGATCGTAACGTGGCTTGGGAAAACAACCAAGACCTGCTCTTCCCATTGCCACGGAGCCCAGCAGCGTTTTGTGCCTTAGTCGTGCCTCAGCTTTAGTGACGGCTTCTTGCGCCTGCCACTTTCTCCCGGTCTTCACAAGGATTCCTGCTGCTGCTACTTTTGTGTCTTTTGAGTCCCTGTACATCAATACCTCTCTGGAGCGGGTGACTTTAAACTCCTCTGATAGTCCACTCAAAGGAAGATGCAACTTGGTGGAATGGCCGTAAAGGGCAATGCTGCTCAAGGACCGAGGGAGCCCCAGCCATTTTCTGAGGAACTGGCTGATAGACTTCTCTAGAACCTCGACTGTTGATATTGGTACCTCATAGACTAGCAGGGGCCAGAGTATTCTTGGCAAGACTCCGTGCTGGTAGATCCAGGTTTTGAATTTTCCAGGGAGTCCAGATCTGTCGATTGCTATGAGCCAAGTAGTCAGGTCGCACTTGGTTTGTTTTATGGCAGCTGAGTCCTTCAGGGAGCTATCAAAGAACTTCCCCAAGCTCTTGGCTGGTTTTTCAGTCACTGAAGGAATCATGGTCTCTCCCAGGGTAAAGCGGAAACGGTCGGACACTTTACCCTTCTTTAGGACCAGAGACCTGGACTTCGCAGGCTTGAAGCTCATCCTTGCCCAGGAGATGAGCCGTTCAAGCCCCTGGAGGAGCCATCTGCACCCTGGAACAGATGTTGTCATCACTGTCAAGTCGTCCATGAAGGCTCTTATGGGGGGCTGACGGGTCCCAGATTTTGACTTGGGACCTCTGCATTCCACCTCGGCCGACTTGACAATCATGTTCATGGCCAATGAGAAGAGAGATACCGAGATTGTGCAGCCAGTGATTATCCCCTTTTCAAGTTGATGCCAGGAGGATGTTACTTGGCCTGAAGAGACTCGTGCACTAAAGTTGTTGTAATAGTCCATGATGAGGATGCGGATCTTGACAGGAACATGGTGTTTTACCAGTGCGGTTTCAACGAGCTTGTGTGGAATAGACCCGTAGGCATTGGCCAGGTCAAGCCAGAGAGTTGCCAGATCTCCTTTGCTCTCCTTAGCCTCCCGGATCAGCTGTGTCACCACCCCTGTATGCTCCAGACATCCAGGTACTCCTGGAACTCCACATAATTTTGTTTTTATTTTGTCTACGGGTTTTACCAAAGCATGGACTTTTGTTTAACAGCCTTGGAATTTAATGAATGTGTAGCTTTCAGTGCAATAATCAGATCTCATTCCGTTGTAATTGTTTTAAGTGTAAACATCATAATGCTTCATGTGATCGATCCCATATCATAGATTAATGTAAAAGTTGCACTAAGCGAAATGTCAATTTGATCTAACGTTCTCAAACAGAAAGACTATATTACTTAAATTCTTTATTTAACAATTTTTTATTTATTCCTATAAACACTGAATGTTGACAGCTCTTAAAAAGAGTCTTCACCTAAAAACACAAAATGTGAACAGTGTCATCTGCTTTCTGAACAAGATGACTAAAACTTTTCTAAATTGACTAATAAAAAACATAAATTACAAAACCACATTTACAAACTTTTACAATTACTCACGAATGGATTTTGTGTATTGATTATAATTGGTACTTCACAATATGTAATGTGCCTCTTTTCTTAGTTATTTGGTCTTTTTTACATGGATGTTAAAGATACACATAATTCCTGTATAAAGTCATGTTTGAAAATTTGAGTGTGGAACTTTTCATCACAAAGGTGTGACATAGCCCCCGACAAAATATTTAGCCGTCTACAAATATGCACAAAGATTTTAGCACAACTCCTGGGTAATTATATGTTCAATAAGTTACGACAACATATGTTTTTACATTGGTTTAACTCATCAAAATAAGTTAAGAAATGTTAAACTTTTTTAATAAGTTATACAAGATGTAACTCATTTTTTAAAGTCAGTTTAACATAATCTAAGTTGAAATAACTTAAACATACAAGTCGATTGTACTGCAAAAGTTCAAAAATTAGCTTCTTTTTTTACAGTGTGGCTAACTGGGAGAAAACTGTGAGTGTAAGCAAAATATCCTATGTTTTGTCTTGTTTTAGTAAAATAACAGTACTTGGTCAAGCAAAAGTTGCAATAATGTTTTTATAGTGTTTTCTTAATATGTCATGGTTCGCAATGCCAACCAAAGTTCACAATGTCAGTTCACGATGCCAAACCCTTGCAGATGTACCAGAGCTGTGATGCGAAACATCGCAAACCATGTTTTACAGCCTTTGACGCTTTACCGATTCTACAGCCCCCGAACAGACATCCTTTCTCGTTATCCAAAACAGCATGATACAAAGTATTTACATTCTGTAAGATGTTGTAAAAGTTTAGACGTTCAACTGTGTGTGTGTGTGTGTATGTGTGTGTGTGTGTGTGTGTGTGTGTGTGTGTGTGTGTGCTTGTTTTTGTGACATATCAGGACAAAAATGTGTATAATAACATGTGTATGACACAGGTATTACAGAAAATGGTGACATATCAGGACATTACCCCATGTCCCCACTTTTCAAAATGCTTATAAATCATACAGGAGGAGTTTTTTTGAAAAAGTAAAAATGCAGAATGTTTCCTGTGATGGGTAGGTTTAGGGATAGGGGCAGTGTAAGGGGATAGAAAATACGGTTTGTACAGTATAAAACCCATTACGCCTATGGAATGTCCCCACAATTCACAAAAACGTGTGTGTGTGTGTGTTGTGCTAGGGGTTAGATGCTTGAAAGATCCAAAAATGAAATTTTAAATTAATTAAAATGACTTTTTAAAGCAATATTTGGTATTAATTCTTTTACCACAGTTTAAATCTACACCCTGGCGTGTGTCTTTGCGTGGGCCTACATTTCTTTTGGCTGGGGAGGGGGGAATGCAGCTACCAGATCTATCCTTGTTTCAAACGTGTGTCGTTTGCGAGTGATGTCATCTCAAACAGAACAGATTAAAGTATTTGATGTTAAATGTTAAAAACTGCTCGTTGGACAAATTTAAACTACTGCTGGGTGATATCTCTAATGCTTATGCACTCTAACAGTAACTTACAGTAATTTGGGGATGCAATGACTACAGCGCATGTGGAAGGTGAGCAATAGAAGGGAACTTTTCTCTTTTCTGTTTATATTTGTGACCTGAGTTGAATGTTTACCTTTTCTTACTGACGAGTGTGACGGTACATAAGTAATTTTAATAAAAGTGGGAAAAACACTGCAGATATTCTCTCGTTCACCTTTTCTCTCTGGGCAATGGAACATTTCAACTTTGCATTACATCTTGTTTGAAATTTTAATTTGAAATTCTTCTGAAGTTGTTTACTTCATGTGAAACCATTGTCCCCCATCAACCTTGACTTTTTTGTTGTTGTTTTTATCAATTTTATTGTTGTTTAGTGTTTTAATGGGAAATCACTCTTCAAATGTAGGCCTATGTGAAAAGATTTTTAATAAAAACAACCCCTGAGTGAAGTGTTTAACCTCAAAAGTTTCACATTTAAAAAAAAAAAATCATATCGGTTTTACTGCTTCAGAATACATTTTATTTTTCTGATAACATTTTACAATGCTTGAATACTGCGTTTTAGTTTTAAAGATCTGAATCACTTTAAAGTATTAAAGTTTACCTATATGTGAAAAACTTTTCAAACTTTATCGCATTGTTTACCACCCTGTTTCACGTTTTTAAAGTTTAAAAGCACATCCTTTTTTTAACAGTTGAAATTTGTTTTAAATTTAATGTTTTACCTCAATGCTCAAACAATGGAGCATAACTTAATCCATTGGAAGAAGTGGATGATCGTATCAAAGACTGGACAATCAATTCGCGGATCAACTAAAAATGGTTAAAAATCTTTGTTAAAGCTAATAACTATTTTTTACAAATGTTCTTTAATTTAATTATTTTCCCAAAATTAAAATCTCTCTCTCTCTCTGTGTGTGTGTGTGTGTGTGTGTGTGTGTGTGTGTGTGTGTGTGTGTGTGTGTGTGTGTGTGTGTGTGTGTGTGTGTGTGTGTGAGAGAGAGAGAGAGAGAGAGACTACAACTACAATCAGAGTTGAAAGAGTTAAGAGCGAATAACTAAAGATAAGCTATGATGAACTAAACAAAAAACTAAAAAACAACTATTATTTTAAAAATTATTGTTTTTAATTATTTTACCATTATTTAAATCTTCACCTCTGTATAGACTGGGTGTTTTCTTCTGTATTGAGGGGGAGTGTAAGGCGGGCGGAGACTGGGGGGGTTTTTACACACCCTCAGGCAGTTCATTCCACTTCTGTCATTGGGGAGAGAGGATGCGTTTTTTGCTTTAGCCTGTATAAGAAACCATTGTTTTGTCTAAACTAAATAAACATTTAGCAGGAAATTGTAATCTGAAAAACTTAATATTATTTGTTTTGCTTTTATTGTTTTATTCATTTTGAATCGCTGTGTGTGGGTGTGTGCACGTGTTGAAACAATTAGTTTTGAAAGAGCCAAGAACAAATAAATTAACTACATTGCACTAAACAACACATGCTAAAAACAAAAATAAGTATTATTAACCATTATTGAACTCCAAACTGATACATTCTTCTGCTCTGAGGGGAGTGTTAGTGGGCAGAGACTGGGGATGATTTTACACGCACCCCCGGATCTCACTTATGATTTAGCCATCAGGGAGAGAATATGCGTTTGCACTGAACTCTGTAAGAAAACATTGTTTTGTCTAAACTAAATAAAAATGTAAAATTAAAATGTAATGTGAAAATAACTTAATATTATTTTCTTTTAATGAAAAGTGTGTGTGTGTGTGTGTGTGTGTGTGTGTGTGTGTGTGTGTGTGTGTGTGTGTGTGTGTGTGTGTGTCTGTGAGACTTGAGACAA
Organism: Pseudorasbora parva; assembly: GCF_024679245.1. Taxonomy (NCBI): domain Eukaryota; kingdom Metazoa; phylum Chordata; class Actinopteri; order Cypriniformes; family Gobionidae; genus Pseudorasbora; species Pseudorasbora parva. The sequence goes on along the minus strand of NC_090174.1, from coordinate 16,825,266 downwards.
TTAGAGTTGAAAGAATTAAGAGCGAATAACTAAAGATAAAACAAAATTGTAACTAAAAACGACCATTATTTTAAGTGTTATTTGTTTTTAATTATTTTACCATTATTTAAATCTTCACCTCTGTATAGACTGGGTGTTTTCTTCTGCTCTGAGGGGAGTGTTAAGGGGCGGAGACTGGGGGGGATTTTGCATGTACCCCCGGCTCTCACTGACGATTTAGCAATTGGAGGGAGAGTATGCTTTTGCACTGAACTCCATAGGAAAACATTGTTTTGTCTAACTAAATAAAAATGTAATGTTAAAATGTAATGTGAAAATTACTTAATATTATTTTGCTTTTATTGTAATCACTGCTGTATGTGTGTGTGTGTGTGTGTGTGTGTGTGTGTGTGTGTGTGTGTGTGTTGAAAAAATTAGTCTTGAGAGAGCCAAGAACAAATAAATAAACTAAATTGAACTAAACAACACATGTTAAAACAAAAATTAGTATTATTAACTTTTATTTACAATTATTAAACTGATGCATTCTCCAGCATTGAGGGGGAGTGTTAGGGGCGGAGACTGGGTGGGGAACTTTACGCACCCTCAAACTGTTCATTCTGCTTCTGTCATCGGAGAGAGAGGATGCTTTTGCACTGAACTCTGTAAGAAAACATTGTTTTTGTCTAAACTAAATAAAAATGTAACATTACAATTCAATGTGAAACAACTTAATATCATTTGTTTAGCTTTTATTTTTTATTTTACTTTTAGTCGTTGTACCAGATCAATAGGAGTGTTAGGGGCGGAGACTGCGGGTGTGTCTTTACACACGCTCCCACAGCTCATTCCGCTTCTGTCATCGGAGAGAGAGGACGCTTTTACACCGAGCTCCATAAGAAAACATTGTTTTTTTCTAAAGAAAACTTGTGTAAGTGAAATAACATTATTCGTACTTTCTTTGATATGTTTAATACATATACTTTTTTGAACCTACTCTATAAATTTATATTTCTGAAAAAAACTTTTTAAAATGATTGAACATTGACTTTTTAACAAAAAGCTGTATGTATGTCAAAGAGAAAAACAACTTTAACTTGTCTTTATCTTTAAACATACCATACCCTTGTATTTAACAGAGACGTTTTTAATGTTTTAAAACATCTAAAAAAGCTCAAATGTATGTGAAATACAATCTTTGTTTAATAAAAACTGATTTCCATGATCTTATACTTGTCACTGCTATTCCTATGACTGAAAAATATTATGGAATTTTTATTACCCCATCAATCAATCAAATTTGACACATGGTGCACTCTATTCTCTCTGCCATCATTGCCAGGCGACTTGTTACATTTAAGATGTTTTATAGCCTCAGCTACCTCTTCTAATAGTATATCCTGATCACAAAAATCTCTTTCTATATCACTAATTGAATTTACACTTTCTAAAGAATCTAAGAAGCAAGTGGCAGTATCAGCACAATAGTTGGACTTATAAAGATTAGCAAAAAAGTTATGACAGAATTGAGAAATAATTTGATAATCATCAGTAACATGGCCATTAACACTCAGATCGTGAATTGTGTTACGTTTACCACGCTGTTTTTCAAGATTGAAAAAATAAGAGGAATTTTGTTCACCTTTTTCCAACCACTTAACTTCAGACCTGACAAAGGCCCCTTCTGCTTTACGTTCATAGATCTCATCTAAATTATATTGAAGCCCAGTCAATCACAGTCTGTCCTCTGGTGAGAGCCTGTCAGGAGACACCATAGAAAGAGAGGTGATTTCAGACACAACTTGCTCCTCTAACATTCTGTTACGTCTAGAAAGCAAAGCACCATAGGACCTTAGATATTTACCAGCTTCAATTTTAAGAGTTCCCAGTATCCTTCCTTTTGTGCCAAATTCCAATGTAAAGAAATAATTTTTTTAAGTTCCGATTTAACTAAATCATGCCTTAAGTGAGAAGTGTTCATTTTCCAAAAGGAAGAATAACGTGGTGCTACAAAAGAGGAAAATCTAATATTTATGAAAACTGCCTTGTGGTCTGTTAGGGGAGTAACAAGAATATTTGCTATAACATTCTCTTTTGGAATGCTACCAGTAATCAACCAAAAATCGATACGAGACTGCCTCGTGCCATTTTTATTGCTCCAGGTGTAAGTATTCTGACTAGGGTGCAATTCCCTCCAAACATCAACCAAATTGTATTTTTGCATAAAAGTCTTCAGAGTGTTACTGGATGATCCCGACTGCTTAGGAGGCCATCTATCGACCAAGCCATTTAAAGTAATATTAAAATCACCACCCACCAGTAAGAAAGCCTGTGGATACTTCTGATACCAGATTGAGATTCGAGTTTCTAAAGACTCAAAAAGTTTGTCATTCTCTGAATAAAGATTGTATCCATAAATATTAACCAATATAAAAAAACAAATTGTTCAAAGAAATAAGTAAACATAAAAAATGACCTAAGGGGTCAGAAAATGCCTCCAAAATATTTCCAGAAAAAGTGTTCTTTAACGTTGTTACCCCCGCAGATCTCTCAGAGCCATGAGCAAACCACAGATCATTATTCCACTGTGATCTCCAGAATTTTGTGTCATCTGCAACAGAATGTGTCTCTTGAAAAAAAACAAAATCAGTTTTAATTTTTTTTTGCGTATAAAAATAAAGCTTTTCTTTTAAAAGTGTCTCTCAACCCCCTAGTATTAAGAGAAACGAATGATAAGGACATACAAAAAGAACAAAACGAATCGTATAGAAGAAAAAAATTATCGTCCAATATATAAGCAAGAACAAAGTATTACTGCTGTTCGAGCAGCATCACTTGCAACAATAACAAAATGAGCCTTTGAGAAGTTCGCAACTTATGCTGCAGTCAGCAGCTTCAAATAAAACTTAAAGCATCACTGAAGTCTAGTCTGGGAGAAAAAAGAAAAGAATGGAGAACGAGCAGCTGTCCGGAGAAAATATGATATTGAACACAAACGGGTTCAGATCTTAATTTCTCCTTCTCCTTGAATAAACGCACGAGCTCCCGCGAAGAAGGCCGTTTTACCAGCATCCCGTGCCTGTTTTACCAATGGCCACAGCTTTGAGCGCCTCTCGCGATCGCCTTTGGAGAAGTCTTCCTTGAAAAAAAGTCCATTAGCTTGGAGAAAGGCAGAAGTTTTTGCCCGCTTCCAGATCTCATTTCTTATCATTCGCAATGTAAACTGGAGGATAATGGGCCGTGGACGGGAATCAGCTGCGCTCTTCTTGCCCAGTCGATGTGCAATGTCAATCGTTTCTGAGAGCCTTCCTGGATCTTCAGGTAAAACAGCTTTGCAGATTTTGATGGCCTGCAGACGCACATTTTCATCCTTATCCTCAGAAACACCATATAACCTTAGATTCCACCGTCTGGAGTAAGATTCCATTTCATCCATTCGCTGTTCAAGCATTATGACTGTCTTTTCCAAGGCAAACACGCGATCTTCCATCTTGCACATCTTATTCTCCATCTCTTTGATTTCAGCAAACGCAGTGTCCACTTTCTTACTTAGCTCATCGATTCTCTCAGTATTGCCACTCACCAACTTTTCAATGCAATCGGATCTTTCGTTGATAAGTTGGGACAGTGTGCCGATAACATCAGCATTAGAAGAGATTTTAACGGACTTCATTGTTTTCTTCTTCGCTGCAGGTGATTCGTTCGGGGTCACAGGTAATTTCGGAAATTCCTTCTCATCCAGAACCATCTCTTCTAGGACATTAACTTCAGTACAGATTTGACTGTAAACATGATCACTGCTGTGTTGCATGTTGTCGCTAGCACCGTCTATTTTAGAAGAAGAATTCTGATTTCGGTTTCTTTTTTTCCCACCCATCCAAAGACCTTAAAGGTCACTTAAAAGAGTAAGCTAACAAAACAGCATTATAAATAAAAAGAACGTAGTCTTAGAACCAAGTTAGGCTAACATATTTCACTTTTGTGATGACGAGCTCGACAAAAAGCGTCACTTCAGGTGGCCATCTTGGTCCCTCCTCCGAGCGCAGTTGCTCTCCACCGACTGCGCTGACCAAAAGCACGATGGGAAACGCCTCGCTGATGACACAGCTTAATGCTTATTGGTTTAAACAACCGTGATGTAAGGTTGTTTTTTTTAAATATTTGATTTTAAAACTCTGATATCAAGTTTTTATGTGTATAAATTATGTGTGAATATTCTCAAACTCTCGGACAGTGCGATCTTTCTATGGGTTATGTGATTGTTGTCATATTAATAAAATATATAAAAACGTGTGTAATTAAAGTAAAAATGCTTGATAAACAGGCCTTTCGAAAGGAAAAAAATAACAAAAATGTTGGGTGTCTTGTTCATAATATTTACTTTCATATAAAAGCAACAGAACTTAAATTACATCCAGTTTATCAGCAACAGAGCGCACAAGTTTGAATCCTGCGATATCCGCAACTGATCTCGCAGGTGTCTGATCCACTACGAGAAGAGAGAACTGTCCGGCTTGCCTGCTCTTTTTTCACTCCTCCCCTCACTGCAGCCGCCTAGTCTCGCCTTTATTTCAGACGAGGCAAGGCGCATCTCAAACAAGCCTCCTATTAAAAGGTGTGTTCGACATCGGCTGCGGCTGGATGCATGCGATCGGCGAGAGTAGCCGAGTGCAGGCGGGGAGGACCTGCAGACAGAGACGTGAAGTCGGACACTTTCTGCTTCCCGTGGTGACGCTTGCACTGCGTTTGCAAACTTTATCACTGCTAAAGTTAAATAAATGCAATATTTTTCAAATACACAGATGTTTCAAATTACATTTTCATTCAATACTTTATGTACTGTTTAATAAAGCGTCTATTTGGACAAGATTAATGTTCAACATATAAACCTACACTATCATTGAAGTGTTGTCAATGGTTTTTATCAGTTTTAGTTTGATAAACATGATGATATAACATCGCGGCTACATGAAAAGAGGTTTTACTGTTATAAATAAATAATTTGTGAGCATTAGCATAACATAAGGTTTTAGAATAAACACGAAACGCACGTTTTCGCTGTCATGCAGTGAATCGGCCAATCATGGATCAGCTGTGTCGTCATCAGAGCTCTTGCATCCTCCTGCAGCCACCCTTGAGAATCTGCAGCGGCTGCATCAGCCGGCTGCTCTCGAATCGCTGTCGCGGTACTTTGTTGACATACGTCACAGTCACGTGCTGTCGGCGCTGTCTCAAGTCGGACAACATTTCTAACCGGCATGCACTGCTTCAAGTCAGCCGCCGATCGGTCTGCGCATCGCTAGGGGAAGTCGAACAAGCCTATTATCTCACCCAATACAAATTACAGCATCAGGAAATGTATTAAGCTATAACAACATTTTGTCTCCTATTTCTTCAAGTAGCCTAACAGGTCATTTTTCCGAGAGGCATTATATCCATAAATGTTTATCAATAACACAAAGAGATTATTAATACACATAATAATAAAATAAAGTGCCCCTTAGGATCTATATAGTTCTTTAACACTGAACCCGTGAAATGGTTTTTTGTTATCATTACACCAGAAGAACGCTCCCCAGATAGCAGACAAACAGTGAATCAGCGTTGAATCAATGTTAATGCATCAACTAAAATATCATTGAATCAATGTTGAGATCTCAATGTTGAGAATGTTGATTTTTCATCAGGTTTGCACCCTGAAATAATGTTATTTCAACTATGAAAAATAGATCAAGATGGGCTTAAAATCAATAGTTTAACAACTAAAATTAAACCACTTATTTAAGTGAATCAATGTTGAATCAATGTTAATGCATCAATCAAAATATCATTGAATCAATATTGAAATATAACATTGATTTTTCATCAGGTTTGCACCGTGAAATAATGTTATTTCAACAATGAAAAATAGATCAATCTTGCTTTATGTACAGCAGGATTCTATGCCAGTTAATTTGTCTCTTTATTTTATTCATTTTAATCAGAGACCATGTGTGGCTGCAGTCGATATGATTTTGCATCAAAAAGTCACACAAAGTAAACACCATCCTTCAGTTTACATGCAAATGTATTTATTTATGCCCCCACAGTTACAACAGGAAATCTCACATTGACTTAAAACAATTACATCTGAATTTATAACACAAATAAGAAGAGCCTGGAAAAACATGACAACGTGCATCTGCAAAATGGAAGTAAATACAAATGTAAACTTGCCAATAAATACAGAAATGACACAGTACTACTGAAAGAAAGAAGGTAGAAGAAAGAATAAAATACTCCAAACTCATGGTTCCACCATGAGCAATGCCCCGAAGCCTTTCAGGTTGTAATGGAGCCAGTTTTGCACCGTCCC